>NC_139704.1:18650583-18858083 GCF_964188405.1 Protomyctophum parallelum | reverse complement strand
ACGGGGGATTCGGAGTCCTATGGTTAGGGACTGATGCGCTTGATCCCAGTACCTAAAAAGCAGATCCAATTCATCGCCAAACCATAATGGATATATTGCTCATTTTATATTCAATAAATATATATTCCATCCATTCTTGAGTTGTCCTGACTGAAATTACATCACTGTTTGTACTCCAGGGACTATACCATGTGACCGGTCCGATAGCAGCTGGGGTTATATACCCCTATGGCATGGTACTCAGCTGGCCAAAATGATGAATCATAATCTAAGGGTGCAGTGTTCAGCATCTTTATCAGCATGCATGCAGACGCCCTATTTCCAAAAGCTAAGAATACACTCAATCTTTTTTTTGCAATTTATAGGGGCTGCCTGTATGTGCTGTATGCCTGAAACAGTCTGGTCTGTTCACCTTGATCCACTTGCAATTTACCACCATCACAGGTACAGAAATAGCAGGAATAATAAATCTTACTGCTACATTATTCATTCTCACGCTCTCTCTCTCTCTCTCTCTCTCTCTCCCTATTACCCTGTGTCTCTCTCTGTGAGAATGAGTCCCTGCTAACTCTCTCACTGTGTCTGCTTGCTGCACAGCAGTCTGTGTTTATTGCAGTACCTCTGCTGACTCTGGGTCTGCAAAGTCAGATAATCATCGTCACGTGCACGTCACGTGTGCACATCTCAGCCTCATACCAGGAAAGCGCAGACCCTCCCAGCATCAAACCCCGGCTCTCTGGACTCATTTCTGTTGTTTATCGCCGCCGGGGCCCACCGTGGAAGGTGCTACCATGTTAGGATGTGCCTCTGCCCGCCTCCCATGATTTCGCAGCGTGCTGCAGATATCTGCAGTGGTGGTGGCGGCGGCTCATCTTTGCAGCGCGCCCGTCTCTTTCTATACAAGACGAACAAATACTTCAGACTTTGACGCGCACGCACACGTGGCATCTCATATAGACACTCTTTGTACAGCTGGCACATGCAGGACCAGAATATACGGTTGAGATAAATGGTTAGCTTCGGGGGGGCTCTATATAAACGCAGACTAAAAACAACACCCGCCGCATGTGTATCCAGAATCACACACGGAAAAATCCGGATTGTTCAATTCAGTCCGAACCATTTATACGGTTCCATTTATACGCTCTCAGAGTTAAATTAATATTGCAGTGGCGCGAAAGTACGTGTGCATGTTCCGTGTCAGTCAACTTACATCCCTTCTCTCCTCCTCTTTCTTTCTCTCTCTCTCTCTCTCTCTCTCTCTCTCTCTCTCTCTCTCTCTCTCTCTCTCTCTCTCTCTCTCTTTCTGTTGCGTGTGAATGTGTGTTCTCTGGTTGATTGTCACAGGAAATATGACACAGGGCTTTGGGGCGCCATGCAGTGTCCAAACTGTGTGCATTGGGGTGTCATTCAGAGGCAGAGAGCCCATGGCTTTCACTGGCTTCACTTTATACAAACACAGTGGCCTCACTGGTTCATGAAGCCAACATTGCCAGCTGAGTGGCTAATCTACCCTCACTCCCCCCCCCCCCAGGGGGTTGTGTTATCATCGCGCACTACCTGATCACGATGGGGAAGCTCCAGCGTGTGACGTTCAACCATTTAGCCCTAGATCATTATTCCCGGTCAGGATCCCCCAAAGGAATAGATAAGCCCCCCCCTGGCTCTCAGGGTTTTGGGGGGGGGCTGGTGGAGGCAGATAGGGTTCCCTCCCATCCTGCCGTGCACAATTTGTGGCCGTGTTTGAAGTGCTTTGTCTGGGACGCTGGTGCTGCCGGGGCAGAGCGAAGGGCGTAGATGGGCGGGGGCATCTGAATAGGGCCATAAATATTCATGAGGGGGAGGGTTAAGGGCTTCTTGTTATGTCTTTGTGATGAAGAGCCCTACGCGCCCTGCTCTCTCACACACACACACACACACACACACACCCCTCGTTGGGCATATTATTTAGTATAGCATAAAGTTCCTTTGATATTCATTCTGGCCCAGACCCCCTCAGCATCTCTCATCCCAGGGGAGCTAGATCGGGTGGCTTGGATATGGAGCTCAGACGTGTGTGTGTGCGTGTGCGGGCGTGTGTGTGTGTGTGCGGGCGGGGGGTGGGGGGGTGCTAGGTTGCAGGACACATCTGTGGCCCCAGGCAGGCGCTGGGGGGAGCTGACTGCTACTGCTAAGTGTATCTTATCAGTATAGAATAGACATCTCAGACATGAACACACAGTTCACACAGGGGCCTGTGCTGGAAACCACTGTGGAAACACAGTAACAAACACAGTGGCTAATGCCCACTCACTGTTTTGAATGAAAAACACGCCAGTCAATCTAAACTAAAAAGGGGTGTGACCCAAAATAAATTGCAATAGTAATTGTTCAAGGTTTATTTTTATGATCCTTAGGGTCATCCAAATAACATGTTAAAAATTGTAAATTAAATCATTAGTGGATCTTGGTATATTCAGGGGTTGACAGTTTTGAATGAAAATCTTCAAATTTTCATTATGCTTTAATTGGCATGTGACGTGTCAAACTAGGGAGTTTTCATGATTCTGAATTCTTTCCAAGCATTCGTTTTGCATGAAAAACACTCCTTGGGCTAAAGACGGCCATAGCCGTCATCACACATGTGATGAGGTCATCACATTTCGGCACGTAGGCTATATGGCCTAATTTAGCCCAAAAGGAGTGTTTTTCATGCAAAACTAATGCTTGACATGTGACATGCTACTTAAAGTATACCCCATTTAGGCATGACGTCGAAAAAACCCAAAACGTTGGCTCTGAAAGAATATATATTCAAAGATCTGTGCCACATTTTTACGATTTTTGCGCTACGAGCTTGTAGATCTTCTATTTTTCAATAGCTAAAGTATAACATAATGCTTAGTTAAAACACCAAAAGGGGTTCCCGCCCAAAATGGTCTAATGAACATTTTAAAATGTTGCCTTAATTTATAGAGTCTTCCATGCATGTCTCATTCACCCCCGGATAATTTTCAATCCGTCGCAATAGTCTGTGTGTGCATTCCTGAGGGTTCAAGATGGGAAACAAAACCACCGAACGCGTAAGAGTATGCTTCCTCAGCAATCCCCCCCCCCCCCCCCCCACACACACACGCACACACACACACTATCTGTCGATAGCACACTATTGTTTTATTTAACAAGGCTGGAAGGAGCATGTGTAACGGAGAAATGTGTCCTCAGGGGATTCAGACAGGCCTCCTTCAGTTCCCCCCCTGGGTGTCCTCCAGTCCACAGCCTTTAATATTGCTAACACAGTGAGGGGGCTTCCCTTAAATTGGAGGAGGTTTGGGTGGTTGGGATATACGGTAGAGACCAGCCATCCCTGCTCTGAGGTTTATTGTTCCCTCAGCGCCATGATTACATATATACTGTACAACATACTGTAGGTATTGTGTGTGTGTGTGTGTGTGTGTGTGTGTGTGTGTGTGTGTGTGTGTGTGTGTGTGTGTGTGTGTGTGTGTGTGTGTGTGTGTGTGTGTGTGTGTGTGTGTGTGTGTGTGTGTGTGTGTGTGTGTGTGTGTGTGTGTGTGTGTGTGTGTGGGTGTGTGTGATGTGGCAGGACAGATGTTCTGGTGATGTGGCAGGACAGATGTTCTGGTGATGGGGCAGGACAGATGTTCTGGTGATGGGGCAGGACAGATGTTCTGGTGATGGGGCAGGACAGATGTTCTGGTGATGGGGCAGGATAGATCGCTCAGTCAACACAACTATCACAGCCACACACTGAATGAGAGCTCCCCAGAGCTCGAAGGAGCCCTACTGTACCTATCGCTGTACATTTCACAGCTACGTGCACTCTGCTGAGGGACGCTTTGTATACACCGCATGCTTACTTATGCATAGTCTTGTTATATAATATACGTATACATACATTCTAAAATATCTCATGACATTTTGTCCCCAGCGAGATTATAGACTCCTGCAATCACCTATAGTTAACCCATTTAGACCTGAGCTTGATTCTACAAAAACCCATGTTTCTATGTCAGTCATTTCATGTCAAGGACCCCCAAAAATATATGTGATTGACTGCCGACCCTCATCTGAAAATATGTTGTTCCAGGGACCCCCCCTGAAGCAAAGATTCAAGTTAGAAACGTTCACTGTGAAAGTTCAGAGCGAACAAAGATTTGTGCCACATTTTCACGATAAAAAAAAAAATCGAGTAACGCTACGAGCTTGTAGATCTGCTATTTTTCAATAGCTAAAGTATAACATAATGCTTAAAACACCAAAAGGGGTTCCCGCTCAGAATGGGTTAAGAATGTATCATGTTTAATTTATGCATATGCAGACATAAATTAATGATCTGAAAGAAATACTTAAAAAATTATATATTTTTTCTTTGTGAATGAGAGAGGGAAATCCACTTTGTCTGCCAGCGGTGCAGAGCACTTTTCTGTACAGTAGAGCAGTGTTGATTTCGTCGACTAATACTATGAGGAAATTTTTTCGTCGACTACCTTTTTTCACTGACCAAAACTAAATGGAAACTAGCGGTAAGCTATAATAATAATAATAATAATAAACTTTATTTATATAATATATATATATATATATATATACATAAATGTAGCTCAAAGTGCTTTACAGAGCAGAAAAAATAATAAAAACAAAAGCAAAACAAAACAGCATTAAAACAGGCATGCAGTTAAAACAATAGGACAATAACGCAGTGTCAAATCAGGAGAAGGCAGTGGTACAAAGATAAGAACAGATAAAATAAGGCAACGACATTAAAAAACAAGCAGTAATACAATGCAGTGAGGACGTGAATAACAAAAAATAAAAGATCACTTAAAAGCAATGTTGTAGAGGTGGGTCTTGAGCTGAGCTTTAAAAATGTCTACAGAGGCTGCCTGACGAAGGTACAGTGGGAGCTTGTTCCATGCAGACGGCCCGTAGAAGCAAAAAGCTGCTTCCCCGTATTTTTTACTTGCCATTTTTTTAGGCAAAGCGAGCAGGCCAGCAGTGGAAGACCTTAGGGGCCGGTTTGGGACATATTTAGGCAGGCAGTCATGTAGGTAGGAAGGTGCGAGACCATTGAGAGCTTTATAGACAAGTACAATAATTTTAAAATCAATCCTAAAAACATCAGGAAGCCAGTGCAGTGATGCCAAAACTGGAGGAATATGTTCTCTCATCTTAGTTCTAGTTAAAACTCTAGCTGCTGCATTTTGGACAAGTTGAAGTCTGTCAGTTGTTTTCTTAGGCAGTCCTGAAAAGAGCGCATTGCAGTAGTCAAGCCGAGAAAAAACAAAGGCGTGGATTAGCGTTTTTGCATCGTCCAAAGACAAATAGGCTCTGATTCGTGCAATATTTCTAAGGTGAAAAAAGGCAATCTTGGTAACATGATTAATGTGTTAATTAAAATTCAATTCAGAATCAATAATAACCCCCAGGTTCTTTACTGTACTGTTACTTTCTACAGTCAGGTTGCCAAGCCTGCTTATTATTGATTCTTTCTGCTCGCTAGAACCGATTATGAGAACTTCTGTCTTATCCTCATTTAGCTTGAGAAAGTTCTCACTCATCCAGCATTTGATGCTAGACAGACAGGTCACAGACAGGTTATGACTAAAACTAAGACTAAATATATTGACAATTTCGTCAACAAATAAAAACTAGACTTAAATGTTTGCAAGGGACTAGCGGACAAGAGATCCAGTGTAAGTAAAAGACACAAGTCATTTTACACTTGGTTGCAAATAGCCAATGTACAAGCTCACAATGTGTCGCAGGGTGACGCTGTAAATTAAGACGACATTAACGCCCGCCAAAATACATTTTAGTCGACTACATAAACTGTAGATTTAGTCAACTAAAATCTTATGATATTTAGTCGACTAAAAGTAGACTAACATTTCAGATGACTAAAACAAATTCTGTTTCATTCCAAAGACTATGACTAAACATTAAGATGCTTGTTCAAACCAACCAATGTTTAAAGCTTTCTGCAGACCCAGTGTTTAAAGAGGGAGTGCCACAATTTTTGTATTTTTCCAGTTTTCTTTTCATGTGTCTATGAGGTGACAGCACTTCAATAGATACCCTGGAGTCGTTTTTATGTACAATGGTGTATTCATTTTGTATTTAGGGTTTCTTCCTGGAGGCTGAACCCTTGACAGTCAAACGGGCAAATGAAATGAACAGTAATATAGTGACATCACATTATCAGCCCCTCCCCTAACCCCTCTCCCTTTATCATACAACTACAGCTGTGGGTGCGGCTTCAGTTCAGGTGGATCACCACCCATCACCACCCACCTGGCAAACCAGGCATACTTAATGAACTGGTGGGCGTGCCCACTGCCCACATATAAAAACATAATTTTAACAAATACTGTACACTTTTTAGAAAAAAGAATTGTGCGCGCATCTACGTGCGTTCTACAGTATGTGGCTGTGCTGCTTTCAATGGCTTTTCTCTTCAAATCGGCACCCGGAATGGCGCTTCAAACAAGGTTTATTCAACGGCCGATGGCAATATGCGTTAATTAATTAAATAAGTCAAGCGGGGAATGTGTTAAATAATTCAACACAGAGAAATCCCTTTCAACTGCAGCAGTAGAAGGAACACAGTAAAATGTACTTTGAGAGTGGCCCTTGCAGTTGAAATGGACTTAAATGAACACCAGATAATTTACTGTGTGCTTAAGATGAGCCAAGTCATCGATAATCCAGAGTAATGTCTCATTCTTTTGTTGATCATCATCGATTGGTCATGGTGTGCTATTTCTGGATCTTCAGTCTGTCTTTTTTTAGACCCTGCTGTCTAATGATCCACTGCACAGTGGAGACAGCACAAGGCTCCTTTTGAGTGTGTGTGTGTGTGTGTGTGTGTGTGTGTGTGTGTGTGTGTGTGTGTGTGTGTGTGTGTGTGTGTGTGTGTGTGTGTGTGTGTGTGTGTGTGTGTGTGTGTGTGTGTGTGTGTGTGTGTGTGGCAATCATACTATTATTATCTGTCCTAAAATGTTCATATCCTCATAAGTTGTGTGTGTGTGAATCTGCTGGTTTCAGAAAAGCTATGTGTGCAGTGCAGCACTGCAGAGCATGCTATGTACAGTACTGTAGGCCTATAGTACACATGCTGGCTGACTGTCTGTGTACAAACCTCTTGTCTTGCTATAAATGGCCACACAAGCTGCCCTGTCACGTGCAGGTCAAACATAATTGTATCTAATAATTAGTCAAAATAATAACGACAGCCTATGAGGTCTCTTATCATTTAAGATGCTTCTTCAAGCCAGGCCATATTTTAAATCTTTCTGCAGATACTAGCATGCATCAAGAAGGTAGACTGAATATATCATGTCATCGGAATCAAGCATGATGGCACATGATGGCAGCCATTTTGCTCCTATGTCTATGGTGACCAGGTGTCCCGGTTTGTCCGGCACTGTCCCAGTTTCAAGCTGGGTGTCCTGACTAGTGAGTCACGGAGAATATCTGCGAAACACAATGTCCCTCTTGTCAACATTCTCTAGTCCAGGGGTTCCCAAACGGTGGTGCGTGCACTCCTTGTGGTGTCCAGGGGTTCCCAAACGGTGGTGCGTGCACCCCTTGTGGTGTCCAGGGGTTCCCAAACGGTGGTGCGTGCACCCCTTGTGGTGTCCAGGGGTTCCCAAACGGTGGTGCGTGCACCCCTTGTGGTGTGCGAACGCCCTCTAGGGGGTGTGTGACATAATGGCGGTTCTATAGTGTTATTTTACACAAACGGCAAAATCCGGTAAACCACTGTTGTAACGAGATGTATAGAGCAGCTGCATTTTTTGCCATAATCATATAAAAAATTGGCCCGGACAGTTAGGGTACAAGTCAGCTGGACGGCGTGCCACAGGTCCGACTCCCGAGCCCGACGGCCTTAGCCACGTGCAGTCATTCTCCATATCTCTCCCCCATTCCTGTCTATCTACTGTTCGCTATCGATGAAGGCATAAAATGCCCCCAAAACAAATCATTTATTTATTTTCGGCCAAATACAACAAGACTTGTAGTGTTGGGGGGGGGGGGGGGGGTGTCAGCTAGGTCAGGAGGTAACAGGTGGTACACGGCCAAAACAGTTTGAGGGGACCTCTGCTTGGAGTCCAGTCTACTACATTGTCCCGGTCACCACAATTCAATTGAAATCACACTCGTGTGAAGTGAGGGAGGCCCGCTCTGACTGACACATGACCCCACGTGGTGGTGGCTTTACACAGCATTAAGTATACGATGCTTACGAGTTGTATATTTTCTTTCCTTCCTCCGTTCATATATTTCTTCTATGAATTCTCTGTTGCTCTTTCAATTTCTCATTTCTCGTGAAGCTTTTTCCACATTGGTTACAGATGTAACCAATGTGGATGCTTGCGGAACTCGACTACGTCTCGTTCCTGACCGCATCACTGTCGTGGCAATAATCACGTTAAACCACACCCTCTCGTGTAATATTGCTTAAATAAACACTCCTGCCTATCGTTTTATGCCGTTCTACCTCAATGTGATGTAGCTTGTTTCTCATCTATTGCAGTGGCACATGCACAGGATACACACCACTCTACAGAGAAGCCCCTGATTCAGTGCTACAAGTGTGGAGAGCCATGTAAGGGGGAGGTTCTGCGGGTGCAGAACAAGCACTTCCACCTTAAGTGCTTCACCTGTAAAGGTACGTACGACGTGCTTACATTTGCAGAATGGAGATCGGTCATGCATTCATTTATTTCTATATTGTATATTATATATTTATATATATTATAATTGTACTGCTTAGTACAGTACATACAGTAGACCACATAATTGCACAGAGTTTGTTTGCAGACAGCACCTGTGTTGTTGCGGCATCCTCCTCTCAGACAGACAGGACAGTCTGTCTAGTGTAGACGGACAGGGCAGTGTAGACTCTACACTGACGATTAAGCACAATGGATCACAATGGAAACAAGCAATATTTAAAAGTTATGATAAAGTGGATTGTGCGTTCTAGGGCTTCTATTGGTTCTACCGAGTGAAGACCCGCCCCGCTGCCCTTCCCGCCAATAGCATTCGTTTCCATTTGCAAAAAGTGGCTTCAAAACGGGTCTGTGGAAACCAATGGGTCACCTGACAGATCCCTTCGTCCATGTTCTTTTTTACAGTCTACTAGTCCTTACCCGTTCGAATATATGAACACCAAATTATATAGGGATGGGCACCAAATGAATGTTATTATTAGGCAGGTGGGCCGCGGACCCCCAAGTCTCTCTCACACATACATGCACGCACATGCGCGCGCCGCACACACACGCGCGCACGAACGAAGGGTTTCTTCCTGGAGGCTAAAACCTTGACAGTCAAACTGTGATACATATCATACAACAATGTGGGTGTGACTTCAGTTCAGGTGGATCATCACACATCACCACCCACCAGGCAAACCAGGCATACTTAATGAACTAGTGGGGTGTCCACATAAAAACGACAATTAAAAAAATACTGTACACTTTAAAAAATATATCTTCCTCCTTACATAATAATACCTGATGGTCATGTTTTAGGGTGGAAAAAATCATGGCACTCCATCTTTAAATGGATCAATGTACAGATGTTCGCGGCCAACAACATGAGTGACAGAGTGAGTCTAGGTGAGTGTTGTTATGAGGCCCGAGGGTATGCTGCGGCCGGAAGGGAACACAATTCGATAGGCAACGAATGATGGTGTAACACAACCGCTTCTGTCATGTGATCTAAAATGGAGGTATATGGAAGGGAGTAACTATTAGCTAATAAATGTAATATACAGCGTTAAATGTGTTAATTTGAAAAAAGGGCTTTGAGAGTCCTTGCATAATGGAGTGGTCAATGTCTGGGTTCAAATGCATATCACCTGGGCAAGCTAGTGAGGAGCAGAGGGGGCTAGGACAGATAGACATTTGCTTAATTATTTATCAGATGATTTGTACTTTTTAAAGTTCAGACTGGATTACCAGCCAAGGTGCCTGGACCACTGAGCCATGGCCCAGGCCGGTTAAATATGTTTTTAACCAACACACAGACGTAAAGGGTGTTAAATAGCACTGATTTATGCAACAAAAAAACCCCCTAAAAAATGGAGTTAGGTGGTTTCCTCCCGACAGCAACGATATCATATGAAATATGGCCCCCTGGAGTGCGGAAATTTAGTGGCCCTCTCCATTATCAAAGTTGCCCACCCCGGGTATACTGTAGAGTAGACAAACAATGTAATGATAACAGCTACGAGCGGTGTCACTGACAAGCACTACTAACATGAATGTTACACAGTATGACATTAAATAAAGCACTGGATGTCAAAGTGGGATCAGGGGACCCTTAGGGGTCCTAGAAGCTCGCAACCCGCCACATCGCAATGTGTTGTGAGCTTCTAGATCAGCTATTTTTGGAAAATGTTATTTTCAAATGAGGGTCCGTGACCACATACATACGTTATCAATGTTTTTTGGGTCCATCCCAGAACATTGAGAACCACTGAAAAAACTTTAAAACAAATACAAATCTAAATCCACCATTCCAATGATGAAGACAAAGAGTGTGATGCAGCAGAATAGAACAGATTTGGAAGCATGTGACAAGCTACCAACCAGTCTGTAAAGGACACAGTGTGGCCTTGCCATTCCCATTCCTGTCTATGTGTGATCAACTAGGGATAAGTGCTGGATTTATCCAATTAGTATGGCATCCAGACTGCAATGGAGACATGGATGTCACCAGACAAAACTATTTGACGGTACAAATCCTTCTGTCATTTTGTTTGTCTATGTTTCCCGATGGATTTCCTGCATTCTGGCATGATGGGGCCTTTAGCCGCACACGGACAGCCGAGCAGGCTGACTCTCTGAACCTGTTTGGCTGAGGTCCTTACAGTTAATCTGTGACTGGACTGTTATATAGATGGCTAAAGTTGCCAGAGGTCCAGAATAACATAAGCACCACATGCAGAGATTAGAACCTAATTATCTCCTGGGGCGAGTGGATGGACATGCCATTGCAACCTTTTGTGTTTGAAAAAAAGGAAGCAGGCACGACTCAAACTTGTCTCAATCTCTTTGAACATTTTACCGGGTGCACGGTCAGGAAGTCACTTGAAGAAGGAGAATACCAGCACTCACGGAATAGTCCTTTATTGTTTCATTTTTAGCAAGGTATGCTGCAAGCAACACAACAACAAACGCGTTTCGGCCAACGTTCGTTGTATATGCTGTAAACAAAGTGTCACCTTTATACTGGTGTCGGTGTGACAACATCCCCTGTCCGGGTCAATACAAACAACATACAACCAGCTGAACCTAAAAGTGCAATCACAATTAACAGAAAATGGCATAATGTTTATCCATAAGAGTTAATGTAGAATGAAACCTTTAAAAAATTAACGTATCCCCTGCCAGATTCTCATTTAGATCTTAGTTGGAAAAGCAAAGCTCATCGCTTGTTCAGTGCTGTTGAGTGTTGACTGCATTAGTTTAAATTATAACTGTACTGATCACTTCATTTTTAATTGATCAGAATTCTTCTTTTCATGATTAATGTGAAATACATGCAGGTCCGTTGGCAGCTTATCTTTGAGGTCTGAGTGAGTCTGAACCATTCTCTCATACAAATTCTTCTCTTTTCGACCTGCAATTTGTGCTTGTCTGAGACCAGACTATCCAAGACGGTTGCTTTTAGTTGGTCAATCAGTATAGAGTGAATTGCGGTGTCAAATGCCTTTTGCAGGTCCAGCTGGACCACGCCACAGTATTTGTCCGCGTCGTCCACCTCATGTTTGATGTCGTTCAAATATACATGGCATGTGTCAGTGGAATGAGATGGTATGAAGCCAGATTGGAATTTGTACATTTGTTTTTAGTGTTAGTGTAACATCAGCACAGAGCACAGTGCAGTAAAGACTACGGTGTAGCACATGCACAGGTGCATGATGAGCCAATAGTCTGACAACCAATAGTCCGACAACCAATAGTCTGACAACCAATAGTCCGACAACCAATAGTCCGACAACCAATAGTCTGACAACCAATAGTCCGACAACCAATAGTCCGACAACCAATAGTCTGACAACCAATAGTCTGACAACCAATAGTCCGACAACCAATAGTCTGACAACCAATAGTCCGACAACCAATAGTCTGACAACCAATAGTCCGACAACCAATAGTCTGACAACCAATAGTCCGACAACCAATAGTCCGACAACCAATAGTCCCACACCCCAACAGCACCACTCAGTTCAGACGGGTCTGAATTTTTATTTTATTTTAAATCTTGGTGGACGCACCCCTGTTTGATGGTGAAGTTTATTATGTGGGCAATGATTGGAGCAATGGGGGCGGCTGAGTCTCTGTGACATTTGGAGGGGATATTGTCATGTCCAGGGGCCTTGTTTTGTTGAAATCTCTGTCTTGTTAACAGATGTCACTATAGTCAACATAGACATTCATGCATGCTTACACTGGACACTAACCCCATAAGCCGAGAGGACAAACACCCTTTGCATGAAATGTATACATAGACCTGCAAGACGTGGTCTTGTGCATAATTTATCATCGTTTATCAAGTTATGCTTGGCTCATGCTTTCTCATCATGCATTTTCCAGATAAACATGTTTATGCCACATGTAATAATTGTTGCTGAGAGGACTGATATTAGCTCAGGTGGCAATAGCCAAACAGCAGTGGTGAAAAGTAAAAAGTAACGAGTACATTCTACTTTTGTCACTTAAGTACATGTTGCAATGCCAATACTTTTGTACTTTCACTCAAGTACATTTTGAATGCCAGACTTTTACTTTTAACGAGTATTTCTATAGTATTGATACTTCCACTTAAGTAAAAAATGTGAGTACTTTTCCCACCACTGCCAAACAGTTCCACGCCAGCATAGTTTCACTGCAGCAAGCCGTCAACTCTATTAGGTTAAAACTAATCTCATCATCCCTGAGCCCTAATGCAATTAAATCTGATTCCTCTACCACCCCCACACCCCCCCCCCCCCAAAACACACACACACACACACACGTTCATTCATCCCCAGGATGGAGCACAACGACTCATTACATAAGAATGATTAAGTATACCGTCATTTCAAACAACACACTATCATAGCCATCCGTCCATCTACATGTGTTATAGACACGTACAATATTCATTCATTAAAAAAACATTTTCAAACTGGTGTCCCTATATGTTTTGCACATGTGTGTCCGTCCGTAATATAGTTATTAGATCGAAAAGAAATTGACAGGATGTTGTGGATGAAGTTTCACGTTTCCAGTTTATATAAGAAAAAAGCGTCACAAGAAAAAGGCACAAAATGATGAATGAATCGTAGTATCACTTAAGAGGTTTCTCTCGGCTAGTCTGCGTTAGCTGAGCTGAGAGCTCGTATCTGACTCACATGTAACAACAAACCAGAACAAAAAAAGCGGCTCCTAGACCGGATATCCGGCGCTAGTAAAGGCATTATGGGAAATGCAGTTACAGCAAACGTATAGTAAATTAATACTAACAGAAACAGTTATTCTTTAACTGAATTCAATTCTTTTTAACTCCCAACTGGTTCTTTTTAAACTGTAAATAATAATACTATGAAATAAACATCTTTATAAACATTATGAAATGAAATGAAATATGAATAACTATAATAACCAAAATAGTTATAACAGTCCGTCCGTGAACAGCTAATCTCTGCCCCAATGATGGTAAACTGTGCATACACTCAGAGCATTTTTGTAAAACACTTTTTTTTAATTTCGACCGTAGGTCACATTTACTATGAACTACATCTCCCGTCCGTCCGTCCTTCCGTCCGTCCGTCCGTTAGTTAGTCACCCACGCCTCCATCGCGCCTCATGACATCAGAATCAGAATCAGAATCAAACTTTATTGTCACATCATATTACAGGTAACATGGGTGAAATTCTTGTTTGTGCAGGCTCATCATTGCAGTTAAAAAGAAAAGAAAGTGCATAGTACATGACTAATCTACATGGTACAATGTATGCATATAAAAAATAAATAAAGTGATGTAGCCTATGTGTATATACAGAGTAGTCTCTACTAAAGGAGACCAGTCCGTTCAGTCTGTGTGGCGTCACCAATCCTAGCTCTTGTTCAGCAGTCTAATTGTGGACAAGTAGAAGCTGTTCAAGAGTCTGGTGGTGCTGCTCTTGATGCTCAGGTAGCGTTTGCCCGGCCGTGGGCGTGGAAGTGGTTTGAACAGGCTATGGCTGGGGTGATGGATGTCCCTGATAATGCTCTCAGCCTTAGCCACACAACGTCTCTCGTGTATTTCCTGGAGTGGGGAAAGCTCCCCTCCCACGATGCGCTGTGCTGTTCGCACCACTCTCTGCAGTCTTTTCCGTTCTGCAGCGGTGCAATTTCCGAACCAGGCAGTGGTGCCGCTCGTCAGAACACTCTCGATTGTGCTCTTGTAGAACGCTCTGAGGATGCGGGGGCTCACTCTGAATTTCTTCAGGCGCCTCAGGCAGTAGAGCCGTTGTTGGGCTTTTTTCACCACTGTGGTTGTGTGTGTGGCCCACTTCAGGTCCTTCGAGATGTTTATCCCGAGGAACTTGAAGTCGCTGACCTGCTCCACTGCAGCACCATTGATGACAATGGGCGCGTGCTCTCTCTCTCGTCTCCTAAAGTCCACGATCAGCTCCTTGGTTTTGCTGACGTTTAGAGCCAGGCTGTTCTCGTGGCACCACTGTGTCAGCGTTCCAACCTCTGCTCTGTAGGCCGTCTCGTCATCGTCGTCGATCAGGCCCATCACTGTTGTGTCGTCCGCATATTTGATCACGACGTTGGAGCTGTGCGTGGCTGTACAGTCGTGTGTGTACAGTGAGTAGAGTAGAGGGCTCAGCACGCAGCCCTGGGGGGCTCCAGTGTTGAGGGTCAGGGGGTCCGACGTGATGTTGCCCATCCTCACCACCTGACGACGGCCGGACAGAAAGTCAAGTATCCAGCTGCACATGGACGAGTGCAGGCCTAGGTCCTTGAGCTTTGTGTCCAGTCTGGTTGGGATGATCGTGTTAAAAGCAGAACTGTAGTCCACAAAAAGCATCCGTACGTATCTGTTCTTCCCCCTCTTGTCCAGATGGGAGAGTGCAGAGTGTACGGCCAAGGCAACTGCATCGTCAGTTGATCGATTTTGACGATAAGCAAATTGCCATGGATCCAGCGTGGCAGGCAGTATGGAGCAGATGTAGTCTCTCACCAGTCTCTCAAAACACTTACTGACAATCGGTGTCAGAGCGACCGGTCTCCAGTCATTAAGGCACGTCACCTTAGAGTGCTTGGGAATCGGGACCACGATAGAGGATTTAAAGCCGGAGGGGACCACAGCTTGGGAGAGGGAGAGGTTGAAAATATCCGTGAATATCACGTCTCCATATGGTCACGCCTTGTGACATCATGAATACATCCTTTGATCTCCATATATGGTTATCAGTACATCACGCCTCGTGACATCACGCCTCGTCCATATGTCAATCTGATATCATCAAACCTGGATAACCATACATGGAGAAAACTGGATCATCACCTAGATTTGCAATATATATGGAGCCGGCCAGCAACTCTACATCTGACCTCAAACACCTGTTCTGACATTCCATTATGTTGATCTGACCTCATCAAACCCTGTACACTCAAGACACGCTCCATATATGGCCAGTACAGAATTCATTCCATATGTTGAATATATATGTCAAACTTTGTCCTACACAAACATTAAATTCCCATTGACAATGAATGGACAATTTTACGTCATGACGTTAATTTTACGTCATGACGTTAATTTTCATTGTCATGACAATGTACGATGATGATAAGAGCGCCCCTCACTTCACACGGGTGTGATGTTTGAGTGGTGCAATCACTCCAAGGAACACCTATGTGTCTAAGTGTCCGTGTGACGTTAATGAGCACGAGTATGACTATTAGTACCAGTAGGGGCGCTGTTGTGCCATAAACGGAGAGAGAGAGAGTGCTGCACTGTTGCCTGCTAATGAGAGAGAGGGGGGGGGGGGAGTTGCACCACTCAGTTCACACGGGTGTGATTTAAAAAAAAATATTACTCCTACTGTACATATTTTGTCTAAACGCAAATAGTTACGTGATCAAGACAGATCTGTCCCATTTTATTCATATTTGGTGGCGACCTGTGCTCCAAGGAGCACTTATTATAGTTATTTTTTAGAAATTTAGACAAACAAATAGCTCAATTAGCTACAAAGTACAAACTTTTTTTAGAAGAATGAAATCATTGACCTATCATCATTTGTATGTGTTGTAGTACGATCCTGTATGTTTGTTTATTTGACACCATTTGAAGCTTTGCAATTAATATGGTGGAACACTTTTTTTTTACAGCATGGCTCTGCAGGAGTTTAGCTGTGTATAAGACAACCCTTTGTATTCAGCATTTGAGCCACCACCACGGACCACCGTTTGATGACATTTAGCATCTCAGACCCACAACTTAGAATATTTTGTTATTGGAGAGATATAACAGGCAAATGTTGATCGAAATAACAATTCTTCTACATTCTCTAATTGTATACATTTCTTGTAAGTTAAGTAATGCAGATGTTTAACAATAATTTAACTCTTGAGAGTAAAACGAGGGTCCATTTGGTTTCATGTTAAACTCTCAAGGGCTAAAGGGGCAAACCACTCATTTTCAACATTGAACTATGTCATTAATATACCTAGATGTTGTGCGTGGATATAATTAAACAAAAAGTCGCCACCATCTATTTAGCCTAGAACTGGAGGTCTAGAACCTGGGGTCATGTGATTAGGGACATCACAAAGATGTACTCTTTGGCTTGCAAAGTACATCTTTGTGATGTGAGTGGTTTGCCCCTTTAAAGATCTATAAGGTTACCAACTCTCAGTTTAGCTGGGGACCACCTGGAACCCCCTCAGGGACCACTAGTATATGAGGTTCGCTCTGTCTGTGTGTCTTGTCTCACAAACCGAACCATTGGACCGAGCAGGTGTCCTATACATCAGTGCCGTTTAGATGAGAGTTGTGACAACTCCGTTCACTTCATGGGGCTTCAGTCCAATGGCGGCTTTTATTGGCGAAGTGTGACAAAGTCCTGGTCCGGAAGTTGGCCCAGCTTTAACTAGAAAAAGTACCCTTCTGGGCACAGGTCTCCACCAGGTTATCCACAGATCCGTGCAGTTAGAGGTAAAAACACTTTTCGGCCAGTTATAGCGCCACCTTGAGGCTGAGTTGAAATTGTTCATGTGGCATTTTGTCCTCGGCCTAGTGGGAATGTGGGTGCACAATTTCACGGAAATCACGCGATGTGTTCATGATTTGCAGCATTTTGTTTGAAACTGAGCACTCCTGTGAACTTTGGAAGCCAATCTTAACCAATCAGGATGGAGTCTGAGAAATCTGAAAGACCGGTTTGGTTGAATGGCTCTAGAGAGACTGTGTACCAATTTGCGTGATGTTTGGACAAAATCTGTAGGTGTGCTGTGCAAAAACTTGTTTTGCACAAAGCGGCCTCCTGGTGGCGCTATAACAGGCCGTTCTGGAAAGTTTGGGGCAGAGGTTCATCGTTGGCATCCAGGGAGTGTGTGTGCAAAATTTGGCATCGACCGGGTTAACGGTGGCCGAGATTAGCTGCTCACGGACGGACGGACACACACACACACACACACACACACGGACGGACACACGGACGGACGGAGTGCAAAACATACTCTCCCCCCATGCCTTCGGCCTGGTGGAGACAATGATCTTAAATCCTTTATTTTAGATTGTGTTTTAGTAATAGTACAACATAAACATTACAGAGACTTTAGTTGTCACTATGCAATGAAAACAATGTATTTCAGGGGCACGGTGGCACAGTTGGTAGTGCTGTCGCCTCACAGCTAGAAGGTCCTGGGTTCAATTCCTGCTCGGGGCGCTGTGGGTGCTGATGGCGTGTTTCCTCCCCCGCGTCACCAGTCCCCAAACCCGAGGCGGGGCCTTTCTGTGTGGAGTTTGCATGTTCTCCCCGTGTCCCCTAGGGTAGGTACCCTCACAAAAAACATGCAGTAACCCTGGCCAGCCGGGGCGCCTGATGGAGGGGAAAGGAACTGGTTGGAATAACGTGTTCCTTCCACGCGCTACGTCCAACCAAGGAAACTCCCCCCCTGTCAGGTGTAAAGGAGCACTCAGGCATGAAGGAAGCATGAGTTCAAGTCCGTTGCTCTCCCCATGTCCCCCATATATGGGGACTAGGTTGGCGGAGGGTGTGTAGAGCCCAAGATCACATTAGATAATTGACACAGGGTGAAAAATGGGTTACAAAATCGTGGGGTAAAAAAAAAAGAAAACAATGTATTTCAAACTCCAGCTTGTCACACTCCGGGGCTGCATGATGAACAGTAGGCTACTCGAGCGCTGTTTTCTTCCCCCTCAATGACGCGACGCCACTCTCCTAGTCTACACCACTCTGATAAACAGTATTTACTTTGTAGATTTGAATTATTATTAGAAAACAGACATTAACCAACTCAGCCCTATACATTTCGGCCATTTGAAAATAACAGATCTACAAGCTCACAATGCGGCGCGATGCGTTGCGACACATTGTGAGCTTGTGAGCCCTTCACTGGGCAGCAAGCTGCTGGCCTGTCTGAACGAACTCCCGCTCTGATGGGGGACGTAAGTATGTGTTTGTTTGTGTGGTGCCTTATGGGGTATTAGTGGGTTGTTTTATACTGTTACAAGCAGAAAACCTGCTGTTGCCAGGGTTGTTGTGCTGATACCGTTTTGATCGATAAGCGTGTTCAGGTTTCTGTACCCGGCATATCTTGTGGGTGAAATAGTCTCTCTCTCTCTTTCTCTCACTCTCACTATCCCCCTCCATCACTATCCCCACTCCCTCTCCCTCCCCTCTTGCACTCTGTCTCTCTCACTCTAGTTGAGCAATGCTGTCGGGCATGTCCATATTTGGGCAAAATCCGCCCACCCGCTACAGACAGAAAAGCACACACAATTAGATTTTTAAATAGTAGATCACAACATAATGGCACCAGCATATGTGCTGTTTCTCTATTTGCCTGCTTTGCCTATAAGCCCAGCAGGTAGTCGAGTGGGCGGATTGTATTGAGTGTACAGTCTGACGTAAGGTGTCGGGGACATGTTGCTCGGTGGTTCTCAATGGTGAAACTTCCCGCTTTAGTTACACCAACACGAGATGCAGATCCTTCACCACAAGCAGCCAGCTTCGCCTCTGAACACAGCATTGTGATCTGCATGGCTTTGTTCACAACCTGCACACACAGCAACTTTATATTGATATCTAGCTAGCTATATAGATTGGAAAGGAGCGTAGGAGACCACACCATTATTAGACTCTCGGCTCTATTGACAAAAATGCCAATGTTAACGTAACCACAGCTCAAACTAGAGGCCTATGTCTCGTTTCAAATATATCCCAAAGAACCTTTAGATTGTTCTCCTAATAGGCACAATAGGACACACAATGGTATCTGAACATCTATCTATCTACGTAGGTCTTTCGCTTTTATGAATGACAACAATTGTATAGCTTACCAATACCAAGGCCCTGTACATCTCAGGGAGTGAAGAGTTATGAGCCCCAAAGGTAAACTTGTCAAGGGGTCATAGGTCAATACTACTACTTGAGTGACTAGCCAAAAGGTGAAAGGTCATGAGTTCTGCAGTTGTCCTTGAGTTCTTCATGAGGACAACTTCAGAGTGAGGAAAGTGAGGCAATATAATTTCATGTTATTTTATATTTCAAATATTCTTTTAATTTAAGTTTACTCTTTTGATTGATTGATTTAAATATTTATTAACAGTTTGCATAATTACAGTACATTTCAAGCACAAACTCAATACAAAGACTGTTAACTGTGAGTGGACGACCCAATTAAGCATTACACTTGTTTACAACAGGGTCCACATTGTTCAATTCATCAAAAAACTCCTCTGGCAGCAGTCATTGAAAGGTATAATAATTTGTACTTATCCAGAGCAAGCATATACATATTGCACGGTTGAAGTAAATGGCCTAGTCAACAAAATGCAAGGTAAATGCTTGTGTAGGCTACTGTAAATGTGCAGAGTGCAAATAAATCATTTAAGTGCTATAAGGTCAATAGGAATCAACCTGGTATCAACTGTCATCTGTCTTTGTGGACAAGCAAACATTGTATATTTAGATACTGTAAATAACATACCGTACATAGTAGCATACAATTTACAATTTAGGCTTTTAATCCAGAGCGATTTACAATAAGCAAGAACAAAAAAGCATGGCATTACATCACATACATAAAAAGTAGTTATCATGAAACATGCATAAGCTAAGGCGTAACAGTGGAATATCTATATAATGAAACTATACATATAAAGTATACATATATACTATGAAGTGCTATGACTACATAAAATGCAATTGTAGTGCTGTCTACGTAACGTAACATGCTATAAGTCTGTATAAAATGTCTATATAAAGTTCTATCTAAGGGGCTAGGGTAAGTGCTACGAGCCATGATGGAGTCTGAAAAGGTGGGTTTTCAGACTACGGCGGAAGATTGGGAGTGAGGCTGCAGTTCTGATTGTGATGGGAAGTGCATTCCATAGTTTGGGACGTGTGGAGCGTTGTCCCAGCGTTTTTAGTGAAGGCACCTCCAGCTTCCCCGCGTTGGCTGATCTGAGTGCGGGGGAGGGTTTGTAGGGTTCGATCATACTTGCAAGATATGGGGGAGCCATACCTTTGGTTGCTTTGAATGCCAGCATCAGAGTTTTTTATTCTGTGCGGGCAGTGACCGGGAGCCAATGGAGGGAGCGGAGAAGGGGGGAGACGTGTGAGAATTTTGGCTGGTTGAAGACCAAGCGAGCTGCGGCATTTTGGATCAGTTGGAGAGGCTTAAGTGCACATGCCGGTAGGCCAGCATATGGAAAAAGATACAAGGAAATAAGTACTGTCAAGGTGTGAGGTAGAGCCTGAAGAGGTGAGTTCTCAATACTGTTGTGGAAAATGGGGAGCGAAGCCTAATAATGCATCGCATTCGCAATGTATTGTGAGCTTGTAGGTCTGTTATTTTCAGCTCATGACACTGTCGTGCAACAACGTATCAATTGGGCTTGCGTCTGCAGTCCTGACTATATTGGGGGGGGGGGGGGGGGGGGGGTCATTCCACAGTCCTGTGTTACACTAGCTGATCTAGTGAGTGAGAAAGGATGTAGGGGCAGATCATGTCCTGAAAGTAGCCTAATTAAAGGAGCATTCAGTGACTTGGATGTTTTAGAAAACCCCCCGGTCCACCCTGGTAACAAGATGTGCACAATACATGCACGCTCTACAGTGGGGTGACACACAACATGCCAACAGCACACACACCAAGGCCCGCCCCCGCTCAATCATGACTTGCGGAAGGCCCCTCTCTATCCTGATTGGATGAAGGCTCGGCCACCTAGCCAAAAACGAAACCTAAGGTTTTTTGACCCCCAGGGGTTAACTGGGGAAAGGGAGAAACTCCTTATATGGTCAGCACACTCTATAGTAGGGAGGATTATTTATCACAACAAAATAAAGAACTACACAGGCATGTAAAAAATGTAGGGAGGCATATTCTTCTTCTCGCTCAGTAATTACTAACATTATAATCTATTATAACAAGTGAGAAGTTGTACCCAACACATGGCAAGAAACCCAAAGCCACAACAGCTACGTCGCTACTGCAACACCATCTTACACACTACACTCACACACACTCACATGGGCAGTGACGTCACACACTTACCCTTCGCAGTGTTGCAACGCTATCTCCTCCTATCGCGCCCATCGCCAACACTCAACACCACCCGCCAAACAATGCTTAATGTAAGTCGCTCTGGATTAAGAGCGTCTGCTAAATGCCTAAATTGTAAATTGTAAATTGTAAACAATGGTCATTGCACTGCCACCAAAGATGCCTCCCTTCCACACTCACGCCGGCAATGCATTTGTTTACTACAAACACTATCGCTTCAAGCACCCACACCCCCGGAATACTAACCACTGTTGCCCCAACAGGCCCAGAAACAAGGCCTTCCGCACAAATTCGCCAGGTCTATGCAAGTGAGCACAAATTCCATGTGAGAAAATTAATTCACAAGCCCACAAATGCCATTCAAATGCCATTCAACACACACTACGACTCGCTTACAATTCGCGAACCTGGCAACTACTACCCCGTCTTTTAATTGGCTACTAGCTCTCAGCCACTCCCCCGTGCTGATTCTGAAACATCTCATCTCCGAGTCTCCCTGTCCGCAGGAGAAGAGAAGGAGAGGAATTGTCACCTCACGATTTTGCTTATTCCTTCTAAATCTCTGTATATAAAATATAAATCACTCAGCGAATCTCTTAGTTACATCAACATTGTTCTTCGACAGTAGTTGGTTTGTGCCTAAGTATTTACGATTACACAGATCGCATTGGCTATTTTGCCTGCCAGCCATACTGCCGAGTACTTTTGATTGCGCACACGCACGCCTGGCTTGCACACACACACGCACGCCTGGAAGCCACGATCTCTCTCTCTCTCTCTCTCTCTCTCGCCATGCAACACACACACACACACACACACGCACACACACACAGGAATAGCCATGCAGGCTATACACGGCGCCAGCGAGACAGGACGTTATAATCTTCAGTTTCATTAAATAACTGTCTTTCTCCGCACGCGCACACAACATTATTCAATATTATTCAATATTATTGAATATTGAATTATTCAATTCAATATTGGGCTAATATAGGCTACCAATATGTGGGTAGCCTACAGGGATTTACAGACGGAATTAATATATATATATATAATCATCTATACCAGGGCTGCCCACACTGTTTTTTACTTGAGAGCTACTTTCAAAACGACCAGCTCATATACCCACCAAATAAAACTATCATCCCATTGCTGAAAATAGTTACAAAATGTAATTGAGGCTACATACAGTGGTGTCCCCTTCGTCTGTACCAGGCTGACTTCTATAGGTTTTGAAAGGTACCTTTATTTTTTTATTTACCCAGGGAAGTAGCTGAGCACAGGTGCTCATTTTCAGCAACACCCTGCACATCGAAACACACACACACACACACACACACACACACACACACACACACACACACACACACACACAAAATGTCATGTCAAAGGTACCTCTGGAAGGCACACCTCTGATGGGTCGGGTTTAGTCTTAAGGGATGTGTTTTTTTCACCCACTGTGTAATACAATAAATGGACGGTAGGTGGCAGTAGTACAGAGGCCAGAGCAACTATAAGACAAACGCACATGGAATGGGAAATAGAGGGGGGGGGGAAATGGAAATGGTAGGGTTTTTATTTTTGGTATTTGACTTTTTTGAAAGACCTTTTTGAAAGGCTGTTATTTTTGTTTGTGTGGTTCAAGGTTGTCTTTATTTGTCTCCCTTTGTCTTGGAGACAGAGTCACAGCTGTATTCAAATAAGTTGCTGTCAAGAGGAAACCTCATAACTAAAAGAATCTGAGATATTGCACACATTCCCTTGATAAAGTGCAACTAGTCAATAAAGTGCATCTAGTCAGTTATGGTTGCTGCCATTTGGCAATCTCTGATTGAGCATTTTGATTGACAGGGGAACAAATGAGTGTTTAAATCCCCTGAGAGGAGGCTGATGAAATTGATCAAAGCATATTTCACTGATTCGGTCACTCATTAAAACACTTTTAGTGCCGGAAGTGCATCAAAATAGGAGCTCTGGGGTGCCGGAGTTGTCTGATCGCTTTTACTCTGAAAGCCATGAACCGGAAACACTTTCCTAAAAAAGTTGACTTTACAAAGTGACCTCACATCCCGATCGTTTTAATTTATACGATATATGATCCAAAAAGCGGTCATATTTTGCAGGAGAGACGGATGAGGAGCAGAAATGAAGCGCCAGCATATCGATCCATTCATCACCACGGAGAGCGCCCTGGATTAGGAGATACGAGTCATTCTTTCCGCCGCGCTAACATGCGAGTCAATGACAAGCTAATAGTTGCACAGAGCATTAGCATACGGAAAGCGAAAAGCGAAATGCCAAAAAAAAATGCTATGACGTCCACAGACGTCCAAGGCACTAATTTTTCGGAATCCTTATGACGTTTAGGGACGTTTTATGTAAAATTGTGTTAAACCATAATGGAATATAGTATTTTTTAAGATTTCAGCCAGCATCCACTTAAAGAGGTTATGCTGTGATTTATTTCCCCCCGTTAACTGTGCCTGGTTTTCAGGTTGGTGGTGATCCACCTGAGCTGAAACCGCACCCACAGCTGTCGTTGCATGATAAAGGGGGAGGGGTTTGGGGAGGGGATGATATTGTGATGTCACAATAATGTGTGTATTTCGATTGGGCCTTTTGACTCAAAGGCTTTCAGCTTACAGGACGAAAACAAAAATACACAGGGAAGACAAGACATTTCAATATTCTAACCACACCTAAGGGTCTATTAGAGTAATGTTAACTCCATAGACACATACAAAACACCTGGGGGTCTATTAGAGTAATGTTAACTCCATAGACACATACAAAACACCTGAGGGTCTATTAGAGTAATGTTAACTCCATAGACACATACAAAACACCTGGGGGTCTATTAGAGTAATGTTAACTCCATAGACACATACAAAACACCTGGGGGTCTATTAGAGTAATGTTAACTCCATATACACATACAAAACAGAAAAAGGCACATTTTAACAAAATGTAATGCATTGATGCGCTGGGGGATGACGAATGGCTGGAAAGGACCCCAGATGATCTGACTAACATTGTGTGTGTGGTCTGTGCAGTGTGTGGCTGTGACCTTGCCCAGGGGGGCTTCTTCATGAAGAATGGAGAGTATCTGTGCACCCTGGACTACCAGCGCATGCACGGCACACGCTGCAATGGCTGTGGAGACTTTGTGGAGGGCGAGGTGGTCACAGCGCTGGGCAAGACCTACCACCCTGCCTGTTTCGTCTGCACCATTTGCAAGTAAGTTAAACTTGAGTAGAAGTACAAAAGTATCAGCATCAAATGTACTTAAAGTACTAAAAGTAAAAGTACTCAACGTAGATCTTGTAGATCTGCTATTTACAAAAGGCTGAAATGTATGGGGTGTTTTCTAATCAAAATCTACAAAGTAACTAGTAACTAAAGTTTTCAAATAATTGTAGTGGAGTAAAAGTACATCATACCTCAAAACAAATGTAAGATTTTTTGGGGGGCTTTATTGATTCAGTTTAAAGTAAAGACAGACAGGAAAGAGGGAGAGAGAGAAGGGGAGAGACATGCAGCAAAGGTCGTCGTGAATGGGACACGAACACGCGACATGCTGTCAGGCCGGAGCCTATATGTGGCATGTGCCTGGACCACTAGGCCAGTGGGTGCCCCAAATACCTCAAAATTGTACTTAAGTACAGTACTTAAGTAAATCTACTGAGTTACTTTACTTACTGTATAACATGTAAGCTGATTGATCTTTGTAAGGTGCTCTCTTGTGATTGGATCAAATTTGTATAATGAAAATGTACAGATTCTTTCTGTTTAAGACCTGAAGAGATGGGGACACCCTGTTAATAAACAAACACTGATAGCAATGATATTAGAACAGTGATTCTCAAAGTGGGGTCCAGGGAACTCGGTATTCCTTGAGAGGGTTCTAAATTAATGCTTACAGGAGTTTGAGAACCACTGTATACGCATATATATTGAGCTTTTATTTTATTTTTCACTTCCACCCTCAATCAATGATCTCCTTTAGTGGCTCTGGTGATAATGGGTTACATGTTGATCATTTCCGCAGACGACCGTTCCCTGCTGGGGACAGGGTGACATTCAATGGGAAGGACTGTCTGTGTCAATACTGTGTCCAGCCCATGTCTCCAGGACCCAAGGACATCACTGCTTCCAGCAGTAAGTACTGGCAGTATCTGTTACCAAAGCACTTCACATGCCTGTGCACAAATGCAACCCAATGTGCTTTACACTTACAACATTTGGGATTTGTATACTGTTTGAGTTAACATATTGGTTATTGGGGTTAGAGTGTCCACCCTGGCGGAGACTAGCTGGGCGGTCAGGGTTTGATCCCTTGTCAAGTCATACCACAGACTATAAAAATGGTACCCGGTGCCTCCCTGCTTGGCACTGAGCATCAAGAGTTCGATTGGGGTAAGACAAGGCAAGGCGAGGCACTTTATTTGTATAGTACATTTCAACAACAAGGCCATTAAGAATTCATTAAGATGGAGAAGTTACCTTAATAGGAAACACCTACTGTATATGACACAGAGCTAAACCACAACATAATAATATTTGAATTACAGTCAAAATACAAACAAAATCAATAAAGGGTTTTTGGCTGTAATTTAAAATATGTTCTCTGGGTGTTTGTTCCAGATATGTGAACGCTGCTTTTCCATGTTTAGTTCTTATTCTAGGCACATGGTTCATGATCAGGAGTTTGATCAGAATGGTGTACTGCACAAGATCATAAATGTATTTTGGCCATAAACCATTCAATGTTTTATAAACCAACAGCAGTATTTTGACAATCAATTATTTGAACACAGGGAGCCATGTAAAGATTTAAGAACTGGTGTGATATGCTCCACTTTCTTTAGCAGCAAGGACTCCAGTTGTCTGGTAGATCTTTAGGGAGATCTGTAAAAGCTGGCCTGACAGTCTAGTCAAGTCCACTGACAATGAATGCATGGACACGTTTTTCTAAATCTTGTTGTTGTTAAATCCTTTAATCTGCGATACACTCACTGTATTAGTCTTATAGTCGTATATAGTATTAGTCGACGAAATCAACACTGGCACCAGCCATGTTCCTTCATGAAGAACACAAAGACCCTGCCCTATTAAATTATGCATGGACGTGCATTTCCTCTCCTCTGGAGCAGCCAGGGAATGTGCACACCAGCAAACCCCTCCTCTATCTCATCCAATCCTGTGTTCATTCTCTCTCCCCATCGTTCCTGCACAAACTCTTTTTGTCTCCACCAGGCCGAAGGCATGGGGGGAAGAGTATGTTTTGCACTCCGTCCGTCCGTCCGTCCGTCCGTCCGTCCGTCCGTCCGTCCGTGTGTCCGTCCGTGTGTGTGTCCGTGAGCAGCTAATCTCGGCCACCGTTAACCCGGTCGATGCCAAATTTTGCACACACACTCCCTGGATGCCAACGATGAACCTCTGCCCCAAACTTTCCAGAGCGGCCTGTTATAGCGCCACCAGGAGGCCGCTTTGTGCAAAACAAGTTTTTGCACAGTACACCTACATATTTTGTCCAAACATCACGCAAATTGGTACACAGTCTCTCTAGAGCCATTCAACGAAACCGGTCTTTCAGATTTCTCAGACTCCATCCTGATTGGTTAAGATTGGCTTCCAAAGTTCACAGGAGTGCTCAGTTTCAAACAAAATGCTGCAAATCATGAACACATCGCGTGATTTCCGTGAAATTGTGCACCCACATTCCCACTAGGCCGAGGACGAAATGCCACATGAACAATTTCAACTCAGCCTCAAGGTGGCGTTATAACTGTCCGAAAAGTGTTCGGATCTGTGGATAACTTTGTATGCCAACTCCCTAGAGGCCAAGGAAAAACCTTTGCCTGGAA
The DNA here is from genome assembly GCF_964188405.1 of Protomyctophum parallelum. Taxonomy (NCBI): domain Eukaryota; kingdom Metazoa; phylum Chordata; class Actinopteri; order Myctophiformes; family Myctophidae; genus Protomyctophum; species Protomyctophum parallelum. The sequence goes on along the minus strand of NC_139704.1, from coordinate 18,830,403 downwards.
TTTTTTTACTTTTGTTGCCCTTTTATCCAACCACCAGATGAAGGCAAGCTGCAATGTCCTACATTCCTATCCTGGTGGAGACCTGTGCCCAGAAGGGCACTTTTTCTCTCTCTCGCTCTCCCCATGCATGTCTCCCCCTCTCTCCCTTTTCTTGTCCATCCCTCGCCCCCCACCCCTAGGAGGAGAGAGGCTCTGTCTCTCTCCCTCTCTCTTACTTCTTTCCTTTTCCCCCCTACAGTATGTCTCTCTTATTCTGACTTTCTCTGTCTCTCTCTCTCTCTCTCTCCCTCCCTCTCTATATTTTTTATCCCCCATTCACTTTTCCCTCATGTCTCTCTCTCTCTCTCTCTCTGGCTCTTCCATATATCTCCCGCCCTCTCCCCTCACTTTCTTCTCGCTCCCTCTCTCTTTTCTCTTCCTATTTCTCTCCCTCCCTCCCTGTCTCTTTATTTCTCTCTCCCCCTTCACACTTTCTCTCCCCATGTCTCCCACTCTCCTCTATCCCCCCCCCCCTCTCTCCACTGTTTTGTCTCCCTGTTGGCTGCTGGAGAGGCTTTTAGAAGCATGGTCACCTATAAATAAGGCATGCTGATTCTTCTCACGTCATCGACATCATGGCAGCCTTGTGTATTCCTTACGTAGCTGACAGCGTTCCCAGTGGGCTGCTCATGCTTTCATCCTCTATTCATGAAAGCAGACTTTACAGAAAGATTGTTCATTTAAAACCTATACATGCTCTTGTGCTTTTAGAGCCTCAGGTTTCTACTTAAGGACAATGCTTTGCAACTGTCAGCAATGTCACTTACTACCCTCTATTGCCTTCTAGTGTCATGGAGCTGAACTGGCCAGAGAATATGTAGTGGCATTAATGTTTTTTATGATATATTTTAGGTGCACACGATCAGTGTGCAATAAATTGCCTCAAATATTTGTATTTTATGTGCCAAGTATGCCTGGCTGGCGTGTTTGGTTGAAATATTGCCTTTATAAAAGGGAGAATTATTCTTGTGTGCAATTATTTTTTACACCTCCAGTACGGTATTCAATGTGTGGCCAAGTCTTGTACTATATAGATGTGTATTTATAGATGATGCTGCTGATTGTAAGTCCTGGCTAACCCATTAACACCTAGAAACACATTTGTGCCACCTTAGCTTTTAACCACTTTAACCATTATTTTAAAGAAATAGCAGATACCGGTATACAAGCTCATAGCACAGCACGAGTGCCGCTCTATGAGCTTGTAGATCTGCTATTTTTATATTTAACTCAAATATTTGCCTCTGGGGGGTCCATGGAACAAACTATGTGGAGGTGACCACGGCCAAATCCACATGATTCTGGAGGTTCTTGACACGGAAAAGGTTTGACCACCACTGATATAGAATCTGGTCTCAGGTCTTAATGGTCTTAACTACAGTGTGGTGCATGTGTGCTTTTTGCAGACTGTGCAGGATGCGGTCGAGACATCAAGAATGGACAGGCTCTCCTGGCCCTGGACAGACAGTGGCACCTGGGCTGCTTCAAGTGTAAGGCCTGCGGAAAAGTCCTGACTGGTGAATACATCAGCAAGTAAGTAGTACGTATTGTACGTACTGTACGTACGCAGGCCTGAAGAGTAAAGAGTCAAAACGTACTGCACTGTGCAACCTTAACTGTGCACTGTGCAACCTTAACTGTGCACTGTGTAACCTTAACTGTGCACTGTGTAACCTTAACTGTGCACTGTGTAACCTTAACTGTGCACTGTGCAACCTTAACTGTGCACTGTGTAACCTTAACTGTGCACTGTGTAACCTTAACTGTGCACTGTGTAACCTTAACTGTGCACTGTGTAACCTTAACTGTGCACTGTGCAACCTTAACTGTGCACTGTGTAACCTTAACTGTGCACTGTGCAACCTTAACTGTGCACTGTGTAACCTTAACTGTGCACTGTGTAACCTTAACTGTGCACTGTGCAACCTTAACTGTGCACTGTGTAACCTTAACTGTGCACTGTGTAACCTTAACTGTGCACTGTGTAACCTTAACTGTGCACTGTGTAACCTTAACTGTGCACTGTGTAACCTTAACTGTGCACTGTGTAACCTTAACTGTGCACTGTGCAACCTTAACTGTGCACTGTGCAACCTTAACTGTGCACTGTGTAACCTTAACTGTGCACTGTGTAACCTTAACTGTGCACTGTGTAACCTTAACTGTGCACTGTGCAACCTTAACTGTGCACTGTGTAACCTTAACTGTGCACTGTGTAACCTTAACTGTGCACTGTGTAACCTTAACTGTGCACTGTGTAACCTTAACTGTGCACTGTGTAACCTTAACTGTGCACTGTGTAACCTTAACTGTGCACTGTGTAACCTTAACTGTGCACTGTGTAACCTTAACTGTGCACTGTGTAACCTTAACTGTGCACTGTGTAACCTTAACTGTGCACTGTGTAACCTTAACTGTGCACTGTGTAACCTTAACTGTGCACTGTGTAACCTTAACTGTGCACTGTGTAACCTTAACTGTGCACTGTGTAACCTTAACTGTGCACTGTGTAACCTTAACTGTGCACTGTGCAACCTTAACTGTGCACTGTGTAACCTTAACTGTGCACTGTGTAACCTTAACTGTGCACTGTGCAACCTTAACTGTGCACTGTGTAACCTTAACTGTGCACTGTGTAACCTTAACTGTGCACTGTGCAACCTTAACTGTGCACTGTGTAACCTTAACTGTGCACTGTGTAACCTTAACTGTGCACTGTGTAACCTTAACTGTGCACTGTGTAACCTTAACTGTGCACTGTGTAACCTTAACTGTGCACTGTGTAACCTTAACTGTGCACTGTGTAACCTTAACTGTGCACTGTGTAACCTTAACTGTGCACTGTGTAACCTTAACTGTGCACTGTGTAACCTTAACTGAACCCAGATTGGAATGTGTTATACACATACAATAAGATATGAAAGATGTTTTGGTTTCTAAAAGTGTGTAAAAGTGTTTCACTATGAACTCATCAGTGTTTTTGATCTGCCCTGTCCTGTCCTGTCAGGGAGGGTGCCCCCTACTGTGAGAAGGACTACCAGATCCATTTTGGCGTCCAGTGTGAGGCGTGTCAACAGTTCATCACAGGGAAAGTGCTGGAGGTAAGCCAGTCACCACCAAGCAGCACATTTCATTGATCCCTCCCCCTCCAAGTCATGCAATTATGTGATTGGTTCAATGGCGCAGAGAGCTCGGAGCTCCTTTGTGTAGCATTCTAACACTTTTGATGTGCCATGGTACAACTGACATTGCACCTTCACATCATGCCTCCTAACTGACTGCTACAAAAGGTAGGTCTGTGTTATTAACACATGAGCACATTGTATAGCTATATTTTGGTCCTGTATGATACTGGATGTTCACATAAAGCCTGGAATTACGTGCAGTTATTCCGAAAATTGCAACCAAAAAAACGTCTTGGGTTTTCTGGCTCAAACTGGATCTGATTTGCCTGTGGATTGTGATGTAACAGTCCACAAATCCCATGTGACATATCAATTTGCCAGCAGATGTCACTGTTGAGGGATTTTGCCTGTTTTCATTGCAGCTCAAAAAGCTTCAGAACACACAGAAAATCCACTGAAGTTCAGGTTGTGTGGGTGCAATTGAGGTCATAAAACCTAAACGCAGCAAACCTAAAAGAAAAACGAAAACGAAATTAAAATGAATGTCATGAAACCTTTAAAACAACGGCATACTTGTGCTATAAGGGATGTGTAATATGTGTCTGCTTTCCGTACAGGAACAGGACATTGCATAATACTGTAGCATTACAGTAATTGTGAAAGGTATATTTTGGCTATCGCTTGAGAAATCTTTTTGCCAGTGAGCCAAACACACTGTGACATGAATGTCTGCCAGCACTACACATCATAGTATTACAGTACATGAGAACCTAAAAAACTACACATCATAGTATTACAGTACATGAACCTAAAAAACTACACATCATAGTATTACAGTACATGAGAACCTAAAAAACTACACATCATAGTATTACAGTACATGAGAACCTAAAAAACTACACATCATAGTATTACAGTACATGAGAACCTAAAAAACTACACATCATAGTATTACAGTACATGAACCTAAAAAACTACACATCATAGTATTACAGTACATGAGAACCTAAAAAACTACACATCATAGTATTACAGTACATGAGAACCTAAAAAACTACACATCATAGTATTACAGTACATGAGAACCTAAAAAACTACACATCATAGTATTACATGATAACCTAAAAAACTACACATCATAGTATTACATGAGAACCTAAAAAGGGTAACATAAAGATTCAGTATTAATGCATTTGTCACATAACAATTATGACACTCTTATGTATGCATTATGAATGGTTAAAACATTATACGCATAGCCACATACATACCTGTCCCACCCACATCTGTTTGTTTGTTTGTTTTGTTCTTTCTTTCTTTCTTTCTTTCTTTCTTTCTTTCTTTCTTTCTTTCTTTCTTTCTTTCTTTCTTTCTTTCTTTCTTTCTTTCTTTCTTTCTCCATCTATAGCCTATGTGTGCATGTACAGTATGTCTCTCTTTGTCCATTTTCCCCTCACTACTGCATTGACTACCAGCTTGCCTGTCTGTGGACGGTGATCCCATCAGACAGCGAGTTATGTGCTATTTAATGTTGCGTATAATGTTGCCATTGGCCAGCCAGGCTTTACAGTAATCCGGTAATAAGGCAGGGCCTTTATGACAGCAAGGGAAAGGCCTTTGCATCTCATCCCTGAGTTGTAGCCAGTGGATCAGTGGCTCTAAAGCCGTCCCCCGTCTGATGTCTGCTAGCTATGTGTGATCATTGACCCTGCAGGACTCAAGGTCAGATACCCCTCCTTTCCATCGCTATGGCTTTATTGTAGCCATACTGTCAGGTGTGTTGGGGGCTTATGTGCGATGCCATTACGAGATGAGAGATGAGATTCAAAACATAAATACGCTTGGACAGTATGTACCGCATCAGAAGTTAAGTCAAGTTCAAGTTATTTTTAAATGGTCCCTATGAGAAGAAGTGTTTGCCATCACCTACCAAAAACAATAAAACACTTATAGGGAGCCATGCTTTGTTTCTCTTTTGCTTGTTTCTTTTTTACACTTTGCATAATAGTGAAGTCAAACTGTAAAATGCAAATGTGGTTGGTTGTGTGATTACATTTCTCTGAGTGGCCACTTGTCAAATGGAAAGCTGGAGAGTTGTTAAACAACACGCACGTAGGACCATTTGGTTATTTATCTCTCACCTGGTTAACGTCCACGTCCTAAAAGCATTTGGCTGATGGAGCACTCATCATGTGAAGAAGAATAAAAATTGCACCTCAAGTACTCTATAGACCGCTTGTTAATTTTCTGGCATAGGATTATACACTTTCTCCAAACAGAGGAGTGCACAGATAGTGGCAGGTTATGTCAACAGCATTCGTGTCATGCTAGTATTTATGTACTGCAAAACCCACATGTCAATTGAGTCATACTGAGTATTACCATCATTACCATTGCCTGTATGGTGGTTGAAGACTATCCAGTCAGTGGATTGTATAATTTAATTTATATAATAACACACTCGAGGCTGTGGTACATTGTGATTATACCATGATCCTAGCTGTGTTACACTGAGTGCATACGCAGAAATAAAATGGGACTGGGTCTAAAAGTGCGTGTGTGCATTTGTGCGTATCCGCGTTTTACGCACACACACACCCGGTGTAGCTCGGAACGTTATAACCACAATATATCACAGCCTCTAGTCTAGTGTACAACAGAATAAACCCACACTATGTTATTTTCACCCAGAAATGTTATAGTTGCTAATCCTTTAAATGGGGTTATAATAAGCCCATTGCATAACCCATGATTATGTAATGAAGAACGTCAATGTGCGATGGGGAGTTCCAATTGGACCATGTTATACCAGTAAATTGCACTCGCAGAAGGACAATGTGTTTATTAACATACTGTGCCAGTTTCACACAGAGACGTTCTTTTCCAACAGCAGTTCTTGAGGGGAGAGGCGTGTGTCATTCACCTCTCCACTGGTCAGAGGGGTTTGTTTATGCACCAGAGTGCAAATATATATATATAGCATCTACAAGCTTTCAACGTGTCCAAGTGCCATGCGTTGAGAGCTTATAGATAATCTATTTTCTGGGTATGACCCTGCACTGTTTAGCTACTGAAGATGTGGCCTTCAATGTGGATTTCTACACAGAGCCTCTGACAGAGGACAAACCCTTTCAGCGTAAAATGCTGCGTTCAACTTCAGGTTCAGTTCGGAAAAAGGCGCGGGGGGGGGGGGGGGGGGTTGCATGTCTTTCAGTTTCACCATAGTAAATGCTGCATTCATGGTCTGGAGAGGGCAGTTTTTGAGTGGTGCAACCACTCCAAGGAACAGCAATGTCCGTATCCGCCTTATTAACCTATGAGCACGAGTATGACTATTAGTACCAGTAGGGGTGCTGTTCTGTTGTGCCAGAAACAGAGAGAGAGATAGTGCTGCAATGTTGCCTGCCAATATATATATGTGTGTGTGTGTGTGTGTGTGTGTGTGTGTGTGTGTGTGTGTGTGTGTGTGTGTGTGTGTGTGTGTGTGTGTGTGTGTGTGTGTGTGTGTGTGTGTGTGAGAGAGTGAGAGAGAGAAGTTGCACCACTCTGTTCACACGGGTGTGATGTTTTACAGACAGGTAAAAAGGGCAGGGGCCTTTGATGTCTGTGTCTGGTGGTAATGTTGCTGTGTGTTTCTTTTTGTTTCCTTCCATGTTTTCCAGGCAGGGGATAAACACTACCATCCTAGCTGTGCGCGATGCAGCAGGTGCAACCAGATGTTCACGGAAGGAGAAGAGATGTACCTGCAAGGTGAACAGACCGATATATAATGTTTACCGTGTTCACTCATGTTCAGATATGTTTTAAAATGAACCTACAGCTACTTTAACTTTCACTTTCAAAATGTTTCAAAAATAGCACATCCACCAGAGTTACCAGAGTGTGATGTTGGAAGATGCCTAGCAAACTCTCCACTTCTGAGATTGACAAAACAATAGATCCTACAACAATTTGAAATATGCTGCGATGCTAAATGCATGCATATGTATTATGGAGTATTATGCCCATCAATATGCATGCAGTTCATTAATGTTTTCTGTCTTCTCCCTCATGCAGGGTCTACGGTGTGGCATCCAGGTCATTAATGTTGTCTGTCCTCTCCCTCATGCAGGGTCTACGGTGTGGCATCCTGGCTGCAAGAACTCCACTAGAACGGAGGAGAGGCAAAGGGAGCGGGTAGGAAACAATATGGACACCACTGATTAGCACTTGACACTGTGGCCCCTTTTCCACCGGTTGGGAACCGGTTGAGTTCTTTTTGGTTCTTAGTCCATATGAGCCATCCATCCATCCATCCATCTTCAACCGCTTATCCGTAGTCGGGTCGCGGGGGCAACAGCTCCACCAGAGAGCTCCAGACTTCCCTCTCCAGAGCAACATTAGTGACTTCCTCCTGGGTTCCCAAACACTGAGCTGGGACCCAAGATTGGGTCGCGGACACCTTTTTATGGGTCCATTTTATTTTTTTGTTTCTTATACGTTTATTTTGAATTATTACTATTTTAAATCATTTAAAAAAATAATAATAATAATAAAATCATGAATCAAAAACAGAATTCTAAGATTATTATTTTAGCAGTAATTTCATGAAGAAATCAACGAAAAATTCAAAGAAATTCCCTAAATTGGAAAACGAATGTTTAAGTAGTAGTGAAAATAGCAGATCTACAAGCTCACAACGTGGCGCAAAGCGACACGTTTCACTATATTTTGGGACGGGTCCCAGGGGGAGACATCAAATTTCTCTTTTTGGGTCACGGGCTGAAACGTTTGGGAAGCATAGACCCGAGGACACCTTTCTGTCCATCGCTCCATTTCACTGTTACAATGTCAACATCTGGATGTGAGAGGGGTTTCTCTGTTACAATGTCAACATCTGGATGTGAGAGGGGTTTCTCTGTTACAATGTCAACATCTGGATGTGAGAGGGGTTTCTCTGTTACAATGTCAACATCTGGATGTGAGAGGGGTTTCTCTGTTACAATGTCAACATCTGGAATTCTGGATGTGAGAGGGGTTTCTCTGTTACAATGTCAACATCTGGAATTCTGGATGTGAGAGGGGTTTCTCTGTTACAATGTCAACATATGGATGTGAGAGGGGTTTCTCTGTTACAATGTCAACATCTGGATGTGAGAGGGGTTTCTCTGTTACAATGTCAACATCTGGATGTGAGAGGGGTTTCTCTGTGGGCTGCTGCCACCGCCTTCCTGCTGTCTTAATCCTTACCTATCATTGTGCAATTGAATTTCCCCTGTGTGTGTGGTGTGTGTGTGTGTGTATGTGTGTATGCCTGTGTGTATTCCTACATACGTGCGGCGTGCATAAGTGGAAAAATGTGTGCGCGTGCCGTTGTGTACCCGTTCGTTTTTTGCGTGACGGCGTGCATATGAGTGTTTGCATGACAACTGGTGTGTTTGTGTTTGATGCGGTTAAAAATGTCATGGACCCATTCACCATATATATATATATATATATATATATATATACATACTGCGTGTGTGTGTGCGTGCGTGTGTGTGCATTTGTGCGCATGTGTATGTGTGTGTGTGTGTGTGTATGTGTGTGTGTGTGTGTGTGTGTGTGTGTGTGTGTGTGTGTGTGTGTGTGTGTGTGCAGGCTGCGAGTCAGGCTGGAGAATCCCAGTGCCCTGTGTGATGTGATGTCCTGTGAACCCCCCCCTCCCCCCCTCTCCCTTCCTTCCTCCACAGCTATTGCCTCCGTCCCTCTTACTTCTCCAAAAAACAGAAAGGCAGGTACTGTATTCGCTATTGGCTGTGATGAGATGATGACATCATCATCATCCTTTCCTCCCGTCTGTGTTCAGTTCATGGTGCACTGTCTGCTGCCATCTGCTGGAGACAGCGTGCAGTGCCTTCTCTGTGTGTTAATTGGTTGTGTCACAGTGTTGTGGAACCATTTTTAGTCAGTGTCCATGTCAGTGTTGATTTCGTCGACTAATACTACACCTTTTTTCACTGGCGAAAACTAAATGGAAACTAGGACTAGTGGACAAGAGATCCAGTATGAGTCATTTTACACTGATTTTACACTTGCTGAAAATAGCCGATCTACAAGCTCACAACGCGTTGCACTGTGACTTGTTGTGAGCTTGTAGATCTGCTATTTTCAGCAAGTGTAAAATTACTACGGCATCAAGGCCTGCCGAAATACATTTTAGTCGACTAAATCAACTGTAGATTTCGTCGACTAAAATCTTATGCTATGACATTCCAGGTGATTCAAATGTGACTAAAACTAAATTAAAGCTATTCAAGGGACTAAGACTAAAAATCTAAATTTGCTGTCAAAATCAACACTGGTCCACGTTTACATTCTGTCTCTTCGACACCCGTGCTGCTGTGCTCATACTGAATGAAGTTTGTGGTACGGTACAGTGATGTACGCATACGTGTGGAGGATTAGACTGCCCTCCATGTTTGTATTTGCCTTTACTAATCCCCCACACACAAGACACGGAGCGTTAAGTTCCTTAGACACGTGCAAAAAATGTAAGACTATTGTTGCCATCCAAAAATGTCATTATCCCATAAAATGTATGGGCCGATTTATTAGGCATGAGATTCTTTGGCGCAGAAAGTCACAACATGCAAATGTTTCATTCATTTTGCAAAGTCAGACGAACGCCTAGTTTATATTCGGTTGTAGAACGGTGTTGCACAAAAAAGAAAAAAATGCATAGCTGATCTACAAGCTCACAATGTGTCGCCTCTTTCTGGCGTGCAAAACACCGACCGTCATTCGGCGGATATTCAATCAGGGTACAGTCAGATGTCAGTGTTTCCAAAGTGAAACACGAAAGGCAGGTTTTGTTGTCCCTTCTTCTTCATCATCACATTTACACATCGAGCCCAGAGGAGTGAGTATGTGTGAAGTGTTTTTCCATGATAATGGAAAGTGATTTCCAGATGGCAGAGAGAGTGTGCCGTGGATCATTTTGCACTGACTGGGGAAACAATGACTGTTTGAGAACAACATCATTGTTAGCTACTTGTTCACTAAACATTCCACCCCGTGTCCTTCCTTCTCTCACAGCCTACACGGTCGTCATCGGAAAGTATTTGTTCCCGACCTGGTTCAAGCATACCTGGCTCACCGGGTCACACCATCTATGTAAGTTTATGTTGCTGTGAAACTACACCATATTGTAAAACAATATATACATGCTGTAGTGTAGACCAGTTGTTTTTCAACCCATGTCAAGGCCCATTATTATTATTATTATTATATATTATTTATTCGCCAATTGAGCCACGGACCGCCATTTCGATGACATTTTGCCTCGCAGACGCCGAAACTAAAGAATATTTCGTTATCGTTGCAGGATAACATTCTGTCCACAACTCCATGCTGAGAGATAACAGGCAAACGTTGATCAAAATAACAGTTCTTCTACATTCTCTAATTGTGTAGACTTCTTGTAGATTAAGTAAGGCTGATGTTTAACAATAATGTAATTCCAGAGAGCGTAACATGAAACCAAATGGACCCGTTGGGGTCCATTTGGTTTCATTTTTTCGCTCTCGAGAGTTAAAGATCTCTTAAAGGTCCATTTGGTTACCAACTCTCCATCATTTAGCTGGGGACCACCTGGAATGCCCTCAAGGACCACTGGTTGAAAACCACTGGTGTAGACTATTGTTTCACATCCTGTAAACTGTCATTGTGTGTGTGCTACTGCCAGTGGTGGAAAGTAACTAAGTACATTTACTCAAGTACAATTTTGAGGTACTTTTTTCTTTATGTTTCATAACTTAAATAGAGTATGTATCCATCTCCGGATAAGCTGTTGAAGATGGATTTACTTCTACTCTAAAAAATATACCCTTTAAGCCCAAACCACACCAAAGGGACTGGTGACTCTGGTCGGGACAAAGCGTTTTTGAGTGGTGCAACCACTCCAAGGAACAGCAATGTCCGTGTTCACCTATGTGTTCACCTATGTGGACATGAGCACCAGTATATGACTATGAGTACCAGTAGGGGTGCTGTTGTGCCAGAAACAGAGAGAGAGATAGTATTTGTGCTGCACTGTTGCCTGCTAATGAGAGAGAGGAGAGGAGGGGGGAGTTGCACCACTCAGTTCACACGGGTGTGATTCTTTTAAGGTCAACCAGACCAATGCAATTCCTTGCAACTCAATGTATTCTGTCTCAGATAGATGCGTGTCCCTTCTACATCCCTTTACAGATAGCGAACATCATCATGGAATCAGAGTCGAGAACCAGGGTAGCATTCCAAACTTTACTGTCCTCTTCTTAATATCCAATAATGGTTAATTTGTAAAACTGAAATAAACATGACAATGTCTTGATCAGAAAACATACTTCAACACAAATGTATAATCAATTACAGCATACAATATCCTCTGTGCATGTTGACAAAAAGCTACTGTAGTCTAGCATAATGACAAAAGCTACATAAGCTTAGCTTAGTATTTTTTACAGCATCATGAAATGTATTTTAAACTCAAAACAACACATGAATTACATTATTATTTAAATGCACACTTGTACCAAATACAGAAATGCGATTGTAGAATTAAACACTGAAAACTTACAAGCAAAGGCTTTTCCAAGGCACAACAGAAGAAAAAGGGGGAGAGGAGCTCTGCCTCTGTGTCTGACATGAACAAACTGAAAACTGCATGAGCCTACAAACTAATTAGGGATTTCAGGTGTGGTGGAATTGGAAACAATAGAGCACCGAAGTCTGACGTCACTTTCAGTAGAGGGCGTCAGTCCCCAGGTTCATGTATTTGTTTAGTTGCATTGAAATCCCCATTGAGGCGATTTTAGATCGCCTCATATAAGAACTTTGTTTGAAAAAATAAACATGTCACCCCGGCCGCTTCACTGGATATGAAGAATCAACTGACTGAGAGAAAACGCTAATGTTACTGCTGCTGAATTAGTTACATTTTCGCTAGAAGCAGACTGTATCATATGAGTGACTGACTGTTGCAAACGATACAGAGACGCCTCCCAGACAATAACGCAGAGACAGCTTGTTTATTTTTGGACCACAACGCTTATAGTAGACGATATTAAGATCACCCCATGTTATTCTCCATAGAGAAATTACTTCCGCGAACCAGGGGAATCGTCGGGATGAGCGAGTTACGTCAGGACTTCGGTGCTCTATTGAGCTGAGCTAACACATCTGAACTTACTAAACACTAATTACTGGCTGTTACATAAATCGCCTCTAGGAGGTGCAAAAGACTCGTTTTTAGAAGGCCACATAAAGTGTGCCATGACACAATGAGTTGCATTGGTGTGGCTTACCTTATAAACCGTTTTGTACCGACCCTTTGGTGTGGTTTGGGCTTTACTCCAATATAATTATTATTTGACAGCAGTTCCTATAGTTACATTACAAAACATACATTAACTGATACATTATTATTATGCATTATTCAAGGTTAAGCTGCCCAGCATCACATAAAGTAATTCAAATAAGCCCCACCTTCCTAGCTGCAACATAAAAAAACGACGTATGCATGCACAATCAAACAATAAAGTAGCCATTCTGCATAATGTTTACTTTTACATTTAGTGCTGTAAGTGTGCAGTATTTTGAAGCCTTTGTACCATTTGTCAAGTACAAATTTGAATACAGGAATACATTGTGGTATTACATGGCTTGGTTGAATGCTTGATTCTGATTGGTCAATCGCTGAATTCATCGGTCTGTTATTTCTGGATAATGACCGCTCTGCTCTATAACAGACCACTGCCTAATCAAACCCTCGGAGCACCTGACTGCAGCCGCTTGATTTACTGCTGTTTCCAACATGACAGCCATGTAAACACACACACACAAACACACAGTGTCATTTACAGACAAACATTGCTCTCAAAAATGGATTCTATTTGATCAACTCACTTCCTTGTTTTCCGACAGTGCTCCAGCCCTGCAGCTGGGCAGACGCAGCCAGCGCGAGTGCGCGACACTTAAGGAATACTTTGTTTGTTGTGTTTTGGTTCCATTTATTAATTTATGTTAGGTAGCCATGTAATAAGCGGGATAATATCTGGCTAGGTGGTCATTGTCGGGATATAATTAAACTCCCTCGACAATGACAATGACCACCTAGCCAGATATTATCCCTTACTTATTTACTGAAGTAAAAGTGATTACTTCTTCCACCACTGGTTACTGTGAATTTAGAATCAGAGATAGATTATCTCCCCCTGTTCTTGCAATAGAAGTAGTGTACACACACACACACACACACACACACACACACACACACACACACACACACACACACACACACACACTCTCTCTCTCTCTCTGTCAATCCCGTTTCGTAAGAGTTTGTGCTTCTCCGTAATTCTCCCGTTACCCTTGTCTGTGTGTTGTTTGTATGTGTATGTTTTCATTTGTCTTCTTAGGCAAAAGTAGACAATGAGATCCTTGATTACAGAGACCTAGCTGCCATTCCTAAGGTCAAAGCCATTTATGACATTGAACGCCCCGATCTCATAACCTACGACCCCATGTACACCACCTCCTTGGATGAGAGAGAGGAGAGAAGGGAGAGTGTGGGCGAGGTAAATGTATTGCGTGCATGCAAGAGTTATCCGTGTGCAGTGGTGGAAAGTACATTTACTTAAAGTACAATTTCTACTATTTCCAATGTCTTTTCGGAGTCCAAATGTTGTACTTTTACTCCACTTCAATTGTTTGAAAACTTTAGTTACTAGTTACCTTATTACTTACTATTACGCACTTCAGCCCTATTTACATGTTGGCCAATCTACAAGCTCACAATGCGTTGCGATGTGACACATTATGAGCTTGTAGATCTGCTATTTTCAAAAGATTTTTATACATTTGAAAACTTGGCAGATGCCTGAAGAAGGTCTCCGAAACGTTGCCTAAATAAAGTGTTTGTATTGCAAGTGCAGACGGTGTGCGGGTCTTTATGCACTGAAATGGGGCATTCTGCAATGTGTTAGTTTAACTATAGGCTATAAGAGTCAAGATTATTTTTCAGGGAATCGTTCCAGACAAGAAAGGATTGATAATACAATGAAGGCTAGCCTGTTCCATATTGTGAAAGAGCAATAGTATTAGTCAGTTCTGTTCCTGCAACCTAAAGCCATACAGTAGCAGCAGGGTTATTGTTTCTTTAACGTAATGGCATACAGTAGCAGCAGGGTTATTGTTTCTTTAACGTAATGGCATACAGTAGCAGCAGGGTTATTGTTTCTTTAACGTAATGGCATACAGAAGCAGCAGGGTTATTGTTTCTTTAACACACAGTCCTGGATGTGTTAATTCCTCACAGCTCCACACTGCCAGGAAGGAACGTTCCCCCTTGCCAGATGAGAAGGTAAGAGATACAGTACAGTATGTCACCCTCTGCTGACGATGATAAATGAGTCTACAGTAGGTCACAGGCACCCACAGCCCACTGGGAGAAGCTGCTGAATCTACATGCCTTGTGAACAGCAAAATACACAGTATTCATTTTAGCTCCGAGACACTCAAGGTTATTTATTTTACACACAGTGCTAAATGGGCACTAGGCGCAGTACAATAATCATTACTAGTTAACAAGAAACACAGTTTCACAATTCAGGGGCGGCAGTGGCTCAGGGTTAGAGTGGCCAGAAGAGCAGCCGTTCCCAGTTCGAACCCTGGCTCCCCTAGAGTTGGTGTTGAAGTGTCCATCTGTGAAAAGCCGCTAATTCTAAATGGCCGCTCACTTTCACCCCATAGTTACTGGCTGCCAGTGAGCGAGCAATCAGGTAACAAAATTGTTACCTGATTGCTCGCTCACTGTGCGACAAACTGTCCAGATATGTAATGTCGGCCATGGCATTGCAACATTGCCTGAACCAATGTAATTAACGAATGAATAACTAATGAGAGAAGCGACTGTATAACTTGGTGTGTCCAAAAAACACCCATGACTAATACAGAGACTTAGGCGAGCTTTGTGCCATTTCACTAGTGAAATTGGAGGCAGACACGCCCCAAAACGACGCATAGGTCGTCTACATAGCGATTTAAATGAGCACTGAGTTGTACTTCAGTGTGTAATTCAGGTATCTAATACCCGAAGCAACCACATATCTATTAATATCAGGTCTCTCTTAATATAACAAGTAAGACGCGAGAACGCGGGAAGCGAACGCAGATCGTAAATTGCAATAACAATTAGAAAAAATTACGAATTAGTGAGAAGTGTGTGGTACTGTGAAATTAGTGAAAACAGGGCCGCCACGAGAAGGCTCAGCACCGCTAACCCCATAATTACAGACAGTGTCGTTGTTAAGCAGCGGCGGGTGGTGTAACAGCGAGCAAGTTACAGACAGTGTCGTTGTTAAGCAGCGGCGGGTGGTGTAACAGCGGGACACACAGACATTCAGTGTCGTTGTTAAGCAGCGGCGGGTGGTGTAACAGCGGGACACACAGACATTCAGCCCTTGCTGTCTAGCTGCGCCCTCTGGTGTGTTGTTGTTGAGCAGCAGTAAACAGGACTGTGACTGCTTAGCTAATGTTAGCCCATATGCACACACTAGTACACATAGCCTAGTTACAGACAGTGTCGTTGTGACAGTATTATTTTGATGTTGGGCCTAGTACAGCAAGTTACAGACAGTGTCGTTGTTAAGCAGCGGCGGGTGGTGTAACAGCGAGCAAGTTACAGAGCAAGTTACAGACAGTGTTGTTGTTAAGCAGCGGCGGGTGGTGTAACAGCGGGACACACAGACATTCAGCCCTTGCTGTCTAGCTGCGTCAGCCCTTGCTGTCTAGCTGCGCCCTCTGGTGGCGGGCGGGTGGTGTAACAGCGTGACACACAGACATTCAGCCCTTGCTGTCATACTAAGTGGCTCACTGCGTTCGCAATTATGGCATTTGTCCAAATAAAACATCAGGCTAATGAATGAATGAAAAACATAATGATAGAATACAAGGTGTTCACAGGGTCATCCAAAAAACCTTCGGCTAGCATGTTCATTTCTGTTTGTCTTTGTTGTGCGTGTGCTACTGCTGAAACATTGTAGTTTTGGTAAGAAGCAGAAGATGCATTGCTGTATTATATGTACCGGTATGTGTCTTATAATAAGAACATTGCTAAATAAAGTTGTCCCAGCAGTCTAACTAGGTCAGTGGTGCATAATGTCTCAGATGATTCTTTGTGTTGATGACAACCCACCATGACGCAGACCTGTTTGTCCCTTTTCTAGTGCTCAAGAAACATGTCTCCTACGCCGCCTGTCGAGGTGAGAAGAATATTGTGTCATGCTATCATGTTAAATATTTTAAAAATGTATAGAGCATACAGTATGTGGAAAGGAATTTGTTTTAGTCCTTCTGTGGCCTTTTGGCAGTATTCCCAATACACTTGGCGCTGATCGGTTAAGCGGTTTGCAAGATTAGCTCCGGACACTTAAAGGTCCCTGCAGCACACTGCTGCGTTTTTCGTATTTTTAGCTGCGTTTTTCGTATTTTTAGCTGCGTTTTTCTGTCCGTTTTCCGAAAAAAGGCATCCAATGTGCAACCACCTTTACTGTAGTGTAGATATACACATAGACAGACAGACAGACAGACAGACGGCTAGACTCCTACATAGGCCGCTGTAAAAAGGTTGAGACTGGCATAGCAGGCGATAAAGTGTGTGTGCGTGTATGTGCGTGTGTGTGTGCGCGTGCATGATTTTCTGTACAGGGTTATGATCGGAGGGAACGCATCCTCCAGAGGTCCACTAGTCAGGGCTCCATTGGGTCACCTGTTTATAATCGCCATGGTTACACCCCCACCTTGTCACGCTCGCCACAACATTTTCACAGGCCAGGTGAGTTGTGTGTGTGTGCGTGTGCGTGTGTGTGTGTGTGTGTGCGTGTGCGTGTGTGTGTGTGTGTGTGTGTGTGTGTTTGTTTATTCACACAGCGTCCATTTTGCTGCACACTTGTGCCATATTCGGTTAATTTGTGTGCGGCAAAGATACAGTTAAACGTATAATGAGTACGACACCCCTCCCCCCCCAAAAAAATCAAACAAGCTTATATACAAAAAGAATCCCTCCCAATTATAACCAGCTAGAAGTGTGTGGCAGTGTCTGTTATCAGAGACCCTTTCCCTCTGCCTGTATGTTCTTACTTTACTTCATTTCGGACATTTCTGGGTGTCAACCTTTGTGCAGTAGATGTGTGCTAGTGTTGTTGCTGAGCCGGGGAGGAGGAGGAGACAACTTTGAATGTTGTGTTTTACAAAGCGCAACTGAACAAACGTACGCTACTCATTATACCTTTGAGTCACCTGCACAACACACTGACTCTATTCCAATTCACTTCCCTCCTCCTAGACGCTATGGTGACACACCCTGCTTCACTTGACCTGAAGCACATCCCACTCGACCCCCTGCCGTACTCTAGAGATACCGTATTAAAGTGACATTTTATCAAGACTGACTCTCGGTTTTGTAGGCACCCGAGTCAGTTCTGATGGGATTCAACCTTTAATAACCCAAGTTACCGCCATCTACTCTTTATTTATTATTTCATTCAAAGGTATCTCTCATGCCACTCTTCACACTTCACACTCTTGAAGTGGCTTTCGATACACGATTTCTTTAAAGGACAACTTTAGTTTTTTTCAACCAAGGTTTATGTTTTAGGTTGTTATTAGAGAAAGTAAAGGATTGATTTGCTGCTTTCTTTCGTTTTAGGGATTTTAGCTGTTTTTGACAGGGGGGCGGGAGCATTCGAGCATGGGGCTAAATATGTATTTATTTTACAAAATCTTATAGCAATTTATTATTTTATTATTTACTATAGTCCTACTAGACCCCAAGAAATTACATCTGGCCACGAAGGATCACAGGATCTACTGAATGGGAAGGTACAGTAGCCTACTGGGGGGAAGCCTGCACACTGTGTGTCATAGGCTCAATATGCCAGTTTGACACATTCAATAGATTGGGTGATCTTTTGAGGCCAGATATAATTTCTTGGAGTCTAGTAGGACTATAGTAAATAATAAAAATAATAATCGCTATAACATTTTGTAAATAAATACATATTTAGCCCCATGCTCGAATGCCCACGCCCCCCTGTCAAAAACAGCTAAAATCCCTAAAACAAACAAGCAGCAAATGAAAAAGAATTACTCACGTTTTACTTTCTCTAATAACAACCTAAAACATGAACCTTGGTTGAAAAAAACTAAAGTTGTCCTTTAAATACTTTTCTCTCCCCCCCCCCCCCCCCCCCTCTCTCTCCTTCTGTCTCCTCCATCTGTGCTGCCTTGGTCCCTGGGGGGGTATGTCCCCCCCCCCCATTCTTTAAAAAAATAATAATAATGCCATTCCCCCAAATGCAGAAGCTCTGACAGGCATGCAGAAGCTCTGCTCTTCTCTGTGCAGTAACAGTGTGGGCTCCAGAAATAGTGACTCCCGCCCCACATCCCCTTTCAGACACCACTTCCTCCCCCATAGCCAAGGTAAGGGGCCACAGTCCAAACAACACAGCTCCTCCTCACCTCTGCTGCACTCCCCCCACGGGCGAGATGTCACCTCCATCGCCTCCTCACCTCTGCTGCACTCCCCCCACGGGCGAGATGTCACCTCCATCGCCTCCTCACCTCTGCTGCACTCCCCCCACGGGCGAGATGTCACCTCCATCGCCTCCTCACCTCTGCTGCACTCCCCCCACGGGCGAGATGTCACCTCCATCGCCTCACCTCTGCTGCACTCCCCCCACGGGCGAGATGTCACCTCCATCGCCTCCAGTCTCATCCCCCCACCTCCCCCCACGGGCGAGATGTCACCTCCATCGCCTCCTCACCTCTGCTGCACTCCCCCCACGGGCGAGATGTCACCTCCATCGCCTCACCTCTGCTGCACTCCCCCCACGGGCGAGATGTCACCTCCATCGCCTCCAGTCTCATCCCCCCACCTCCCCCCACGGGCGAGATGTCACCTCCATCGCCTCCAGTCTCATCCCCCCACCTCCCCCCACGGGTGAGATGTCACCTCCATCGCCTCCAGTATCATCCCCCCCTCCCCCCACGGGCGAGATGTCACCTCCATCGCCTCCAGTCTCATCCCCCCACGGGCGAGATGTCACCTCCATCGCCTCCAGTCTCATCCCCCCCTCCCCCCACGGGCGAGATGTCACCTCCATCGCCTCCAGTATCCTCCCCCCACGGGCGAGATGTCACCTCCATCGCCTCCAGTATCATCCCCACCTCCCCCTACGGGTGAGATGTCACCTCCATCGCCTCCAGTATCATCCCCCCCTCCCCCCACGGGCGAGATGTCACCTCCATCGCCTCCAGTATCATCCCCCCCTCCCCCCACGGGCGAGATGTCACCTCCATCGCCTCCAGTATCATCCCCACCTCCCCCTACGGGTGAGGTGTCACCTCCATCGCCTCCAGTATCATCCCCCCCTCCCCCCACGGGCGAGATGTCACCTCCATCGCCTTCAGTATCATCCCCCCCTCCCCCCACGGGCGAGATGTCACCTCCATCACCTTCAGTCTCATCCCCCCCCCCCTCCCCCCAAGCCCCAATGTCATACCGTTCCTTCATTCTGGATCCATGTCCATCTCCCGTGACGCAGACAGAGAAATGGCGTGGCGAGGTCTGCGGAAACGGTCCACCCCATCTTGCCAAGCCTCCTGCGTTTAACCCTTAGAGTATATATGAATAGAGTCGGCAACCCGGAGGAAACCCTGAGGCGAAATTGACATAGTGGCCGAATTTGTCATTGCAGCTCGAGCCCGTTGACTATCATTGCGCATGTTCATGTTATTGGGCCCATGACACGTGAACGAATGTTTCATACGTGAACGTGCGCAAATGGCGCAATGATAGTCAACGACCAGCGCGTTCATGTTATTGGGGCAATCCATCCCAGAATGCACTCTGTTCCTACCCGGAAGGAGGAGTGAAATCGCCTCATGCGCTTTTGAGCAACTTCATGCAAGTGGATGGGAGGAGGAATCTGGTGCCGTCTCTATTCATATATACTATTCATAAATATAGGTTTAACCACCAGTTAACCTAGCATGAGCTAACTGATCCATTACTAGCATAACGATGGCCGATATATGCAATTGTAAGGCTCTTTTCTCATTAACGGTCAGTGCATTTCTATTGTGTTTTGTAGCGTTTTGACAGCTTTGCATGCACACTGGAAGTCTTGTCTTACGCTCTGGACATTTTACAGTAATATCTGGGACCGTGTCTGAATGGTGGATGACTTTTTCTGCATGTTAGAATGAATCTCCAGCTCCCACCCGAGGATGAGTTGAATTAGATGCCCTCTCAGTGGCATTTCATTTTTAATCTCTGTATTGCTGCATGTTGCTTGTTGTTTGTTTTGTTTTGGGGTTTTTTTAGCACTGAACTGCCGCTATTCAATTTCATGCATTAGACATTAACAGACATTGTACATCATAATAATTAATAAAACATCTCTCAAATGCGAATGTTTTTTTTATTTATTTTTTATTTCCTACAATATTTAGAGGATTTGTATGAAAATCAGGCGATAAGCACCAGTAGGTTAACTAACTCTAACCCTAACCTCAGTCTTAACCAGCCCGTAAGTCCTCTAACCTCATGTCAGACAGTCTTCTTAACCGGCCCGTAAGTCCTCACTATGTTTTCGCTTCGGCAGCAGTAATTTCACTTCCATATTGCCTAATCGCAGTGGAGAACTGCGAGCCAGCCGGCTCCAGGCGAGCCTGCTGGCTTTCGAGTGCTACGTCGTAACCTACTGGTGATTATCGGTTGATATAACATTTGAAGCGGGTGCAATATTAGTTTCTTTCTCTTTAACATCATTAACAGCATTAATCAAAACCAATTAGAATATTTCCCCCCCTTCTGACTTGGTCCAAGTGGCTCCGTTAGTCCGCTCATGCCAACGCACGCCGTCCAGACGTCTGGTCTGACCTCTTGGTCCTTCTTCCCTGCTTTATGTTCTGTTCTTCATTCTTCTTATCCGGAGGCACTGACCCACCGAGCGGCCGGAGCTCCCCCCTCCTCCCCCTCAGGCCCGACAGCCGGCCGGTCACCCCGCCGCTCTCTCTGACCCCTAAACATTTCCACCTCCCAGGTAGGAGCCGGAGCGCACCCTGTCACCCTGTCACCCTGTCACTCTGTCACCCTGTCACCCTCTCTGACCCCTAAACATTTCCACCTCCCAGGTAGGAGCCGGAGCGCACCCTGTCACCCTGTCACCCTGTCACTCTGTCACCCTGTCACCCTCTCTGACCCCTAAACATTTCCACCTCCCAGGTAGGAGCCGGAGTGCACCCTGTCACCCTGTCACTGCTCCACCGCCCGCACAATCTCTCAACTCTCTTGATCGCCGTCCACAGTCTTTGTCAATCTCGATACCTTTTTCTGATCTCTCTCTCTCTCTCTCTCTCTCTCTCTCTCTCTCTCTCTCTTTCTTTCTCTCTCTCTTCTACTTATTATGTCTCTCATCTCCTGGCCACTTTATTCCTTAAGTTTCATCGTTTTGATCCCTTCCTACCTCTCCTTGTGTTGTGATACAATAATAAGACAATATATGCACTATCGTGGGGTGGGTGTAGAGGCAGTGGTGGAACAAGTACTCAAATGTTTTTACTGAAGTAAAAGTATCAATACTGCAAAATGTACTCAAGTAAAAGTGCAAAAGTATCGGCATCAAAATGTACTTAAAGTACCGGTACTCATATTGCAGAATGTCCCATTTCACAAGTTCAAAATGTGTACAAAACCTTTTAAGAATGGCCGATCTACAAGCTCACAATGTGTCGCATTGCGACGCATTGTAAGCTTGTAGATCACTATTTTCAAGTGGCCGGAATGTATATAGGGCTGAAGTGGTTTACGGTATGTTTTCTAATCAAAATTAAAATCGCAGAAGTAACTAACTAAAGTTTTCAAATAAATGTAGAGTGGAGTAAAAGTATAATAGTTGCTTCTGAGATGGAGTGGAGTAGAAGTAAAAGTACTGGAAATCGGAAATAATCGGGTAAAGTACAAATACCTAAAAATTGTACAGTACTTAAGTAAATGTACTTAAATGTACTTTCCACCACTGGGTAGAGGCATTAAATACACAAGTCAAGATGGGTTTCCTGTAACTACTTTCTGTTAGTAGTAGTCTGTTATAGTACTGTAACATCCACTTTGGAATGTCTTGACTTAAAGGCAGTGTAAGTGATTTTCTTTGGTTAAAATAAGTGTTATAAAGCTCTATATTTTAATGGTACTCATTGCTATAGTGTGTTTGTTGCAGTAACAGGAGTCTCCATGTCTCTCCAGATTTGTATTAAACAGAAAATGCATTTTCAGAAACCGAAACTGAAACTGGGATACCAATTTTATCCAATCAGGATAGAGAACGCAGTCAGGGCAGAGATTGTGTAAGTGATGACACAAAGAAAATGAGCAGACAAAATTGGAGCTGGAACACTATAAAAATGAAGCTCCAAACTAGCTACTCTCTCTTGATTGGCAGAAAATGTTGTCACTCACCTGAAAATGTTTTTTTTTCTCTGAACTGGAGAGACATGGAGACCCCTGTTACTGAACAAACACTCTATAGCAATGATTACTATCAGAATATAGTGATAACTTACACTGCCTTTAAATTGTTGACCCCGTTGACCTCAGTTCTTTGCTACATTCATATTGTATTGTGCATTCATGTGTGACTATGTTTCTTACCAAAATGTCCGTGTTTGATGTTTGTGTTTTTCTCAGATCAGGGAATCAACATCTACAGAAAACCACCCATCTACAAACTGCACGGTATTTGAACTCCTATACTCAAATGTTTTCACCTCATTATGAGTACGCACTAGTACTGTAGTGTACAGCCTAGTATTGAGTACACACTATTGAGTATGCACTAGTACTGTAGTGTACAGCCTAGTATTGAGTATGCACTAGTACTGTAGTGTACAGCCTAGTATTGAGTACACACTAGTACTGTAGTGTACAGCCTAGTATTGAGTACGCACTAGTACTGTAGTGTACAGCCTAGTATTGAGTACACACTAGTACTGTAGTGTACAGCCTAGTATTGAGTACGCACTAGTACTGTAGTGTACAGCCTAGTATTGAGTACACACTAGTACTGTAGTGTACAGCCTAGTATTGAGTACGCACTAGTACTGTAGTGTACAGCCTAGTATTGAGTATGCACTAGTACTGTAGTGTACAGCCTAGTATTGAGTACGCACTAGTACTGTAGTGTACAGCCTAGTATTGAGTACGCACTAGTACTGTAGTGTACAGCCTAGTATTGCGTACGCACTAGTACTGTAGTGTACAGCCTAGTATTGAGTACACACTAGTACTGTAGTGTACAGCCTAGTATTGAGTACGCACTAGTACTGTAGTGTACAGCCTAGTATTGCGTACGCACTAGTACTGTAGTGTACAGCCTAGTATTGAGTATGCACTAGTACTGTAGTGTACAGCCTAGTATTGCTGACGTTTTCTGAGTGCTATGCTGTAGTTATTGAAATGTTTTATGTTAGTGGCTCAGTGAGTCGTGCTTTTTTAATTACTGATGTACTCGTCTTCAATGGAAACTATGTGTCATAGCATTAACCATGTGCAGTATGATCCACCTCCAGTGTCTATGTATGAGCACTGTTTGAAGTCTCTCTCTGACCCTACTCTGTTTGACCAGTAGCGTGTACGTGCTACACTGCATTCTGTCCATCTTATGAAATGCTTTAATCCTGTGTTCAAAATCTTGCTTTTCTCAAATTGTAAATTGGAGTAAGACAATTCCACTTGTTGCCATTGCAAGGGAAGTTGTTGACTATGTACTTTATATTATCCTGAAACAAGTGGTGTGGTCTGCTTAATCGAGAAACGTTTAGCAAATGTAGTGAAACTATGAGGAATACTAAGGCGAATGATAAGGCAGAATTCAAAGTTAAGCGACTTGTGACTTAAAAAAAACAGACATTCTTGCAGCCAAGTCAAACCCACACAACAGTCACTGGCTGCACCAAACGATCACCGAGACCGATGATCGCGGATGTTGCCAGGAATGTTGATGTGCGCGGCGGGTCCAGAGAGACTCTGACCTCGCCGAGACACTGATCAGATCAGTTCCCATGGTTACCAATTTAGATACGGCTGCCATAGCGCCCCAAAGCAAGACCGCTGATGACATCATCAGATCCGCCACCTTCCCCGCCGCCCATGCTCCCACGGGTGACACCGGCGAGGGCGTCCTTTGGCCCTACTCTCCCTCTCTCTCTGTGTTAGGTACAGTAGACTCCCTACTCCCTCCTCTCCCTCTCTCTCTGTGTTAGGTACAGTAGACTCCCTACTCCCTCCTCTCCCTCTCTCTCTGTGTTAGGTACAGTAGGCTCCCTACTCTCTACTCTCCCTCTCTCTCTGTGTTAGGTACAGTAGACTCCCCTACTCTCCCTCTCTCTCTGTGTTAGGTACAGTAGACTCCCTACTCTCCCTCTCTCTCTGTATTAGGTACAGTAGACTCCCCTACTCTCCCTCTCTGTCTGTGTTAGGTACAGTAGACTCCCCTACTCTCCCTCTCTCTCTGTGTTAGGTACAGTAGACTCCCCTACTCTCCCTCTCTCTCTGTATTAGGTACAGTAGACTCCCCTACTCTCCCTCTCTCTCTGTGTTAGGTACAGTAGACTCCCCTACTCTCCCTCTCTCTCTGTGTTAGGTACAGTAGACTCCCCTACTCTCCCTCTCTCTCTGTGTTAGGTACAGTAGACTCCCCTACTCTCCCTCTCTCTCTGAGTCTCTGTGTTAGGTACAGTAGACTCCCCTGCTCTCCCTCTCTCTCTGTATTAGGTACAGTAGGCTCCCCGAAGAGCATGCTTACACCGCCCCCTAGTGGCAAAACATACCCCTAACACGGTGGTTCTCAAACTTATTTTTCTTTATTTCATAACTCTGAGAGTGGATATATGGTTGGTCTATCTCAGTGGTTTTCAACCTTTTTCATATCAAGCCCCATTATCGGCATTTGAGCCACGGAAGATAAGGGTCCATTTGGTTACCAACTCTCCATCATTTAGCTGAAGGACCACTGGTTTAGAACCACTGGTCTATCTGGTTCCATTTGTACACTCTCAGAGTTACGGACCTGTAAAGGGCCATTTTGGAACGAGACTCAATGAAGTGGGGGTCCCACTTTGAGAACCACCACCCTAACGCCTATAGTCTTGCGTAGCCACATCACCACACGTCTGGTGAACTCTAAAATCAATGTAGGTGGCTAGAACAGTGGAGAACGCCTTTGCTGACAAGACAACCGTACGTCTCTACTGGATTTTGCATTGATTCTGCAACGCTATTAAAAAAAAAAATGCGGGTTCAAGTACCGAGCCCGTCGGCCTTTGCCGCATGTTCTCCCCATTTCCTGTCAAATCACTGTACCCTATCAATAAAGGCATAAAAAAGACAAATATACTTTACTTTATTTATAGAATGCTGTAATTGTTTACTCTCTGAATTCTTTCCGCCCAGTTTTTTGTCCTACATTGAATTTAGATGCCACCATATGTATCGGTATAAGCGGAAATCTCGCATTTGTCTGGCTACGCAAAACTACCTAACATCTAAGCACAACCTAAGCCTCCCCCCAAGTCTCCCTGTAAGCCCTCCGGCCCTAAACTGCATCCCCGCTTTCATTATATGCTTTCACTTCAAGCACAGGCTTTATACTGTACTGTATGTATACTTCAGTTGTTGGCATCTGCTGGTGATATTAAGTTTGCTTGCACAGCAGGCGTTGTACCCCTCTGAATGGCTCGCATTTCTGCTTTTTTTTCCTTTTCCATTTGTTGCTTGTGGTAGACTTATTTGTTTTGTTTTGAACCCATAGAGCACCTATAACGGGTGTCCTTGCTGTACTCAAAGCTGTCACAAATGACTTGGACAGAGATCACTGAGACTGACTTCAAACTGATTGGCGTCTTGTCTGTCTCGTCATGTATCCGTGTATTATTCAACATGCAGTTAAGATCTCCACATAGAGTGTTAGCTTAACTCCAAGAGGGCAACATGGAACCCTTTTTATTCTTTAGTGGAGTTAAGTCAACACTGAGGATTTAACTGTGTAGTTGCTGCCAGCGTGACCATCATGTCAGTGTTGATTTTGTCGACTAATACTATAATGACTACCTTTTTTGACTGACGAAAACTAAATGGAAACTAAGCTATGATGATTAAGACTAAATATATTAACAATTTTGTCAGCAAATAAAAACTAGACTAAACTGTTATTGGGACTAGTGGACAAGAGATCCAGCATAAGTAAAATACAAAAGTCATTTTACACTTACGCATCGCGCTATTTCAGTCATTACAACGGCATCAAGGCCCGCCAAAACACATTTTAGTCGACTAAAATCTTATGATATTTAGTCGACTAAAACTAAAACACTAAAACATTCCAGGGGACTAAAGATTTTTACAAAAACTAAATGAAAACTATTCAAGAGACTGACTGAAAACTAAAATTAAAATAATTCTGTCAAAATCAACACTGCCATCTGTCGTGAGGTCACGGTGGGCGATTTCTCTGTTTGTCTGTCTGGTCAACTCTGTCTCGCATTTGTGTTCTGTCGGTCGCCCATATGACCTCGCCGTGCGTGTCTGTGTGTTCTTCACGTCTCTGCAGGACTTGTTAGCTTATGCAGGCCTTGTTGGGCCTCAATGATACAACAACCATATGTTTCTGCCTTTGTATTTAATCATTTATTAGGTACAGTCCAATAATACACAGTAAGCTGTACAGTGAAATTGGAAAAGCGTGTGTGTGTTTGTGTGTGTGTGTGTGTGTGTGTGTGTGTGTGTGTGTGTGTGTGTGTGTGTGTGTGTGTGTGTGTGTGTGTGTGTGTGTGTGTGTGTGTGTGTGTGTGTGTGTGTGTGTGTGTGCGCGCGCGCTCTTTAGAGTTTCTGGTATCCAGAAAGCTGTGCATGTGAGTGTATGGTTGTGCATGGGCATACGTGTGTGTAGGTGGGCATACATGTACGTACGTGTGTGTGAGTGCGTGCATGTTGTTCTTCATCTTCATCATGGTTTGTGGCACCTCCAGGCTCATCAGAAGGGAGGAGACGATCCAAGGAGGAGGATGAGGAGGAAGCCTTGAAACGAAAGCAGCTTCAGGAGGAACATCTTAGCAAGGTCAGGCTTCATCCACACACACACTTAGAGGAACATCTTAGCAAGGTCAGGCTTCATCCCCACACATACTTAGAGGAACATCTTAGCAAGGTCAGGCTTCATCCACACACACACTTAGAGGAACATCTTAGCAAGGTCAGGCTTCATCCACACACATACTTAGAGGAACATCTTAGCAAGGTCAGGCTTCATCCACACACACACACACACACACTACACATGTACCCTGAATCAAACTACTGTAATCCTGTCCCAACAACTGTTTCATAGATGCCCCCTTATTCTCCTTATTTTCCTCACCGCTCCCACAGTAAAATGCAGTTAGAATGGAGCTAGTTGTCTTCATTCTAATGCAGGTACTGTATTTTAGTAGCTCCATTATTATTATTATTATTATTACCCTTATTATTATTTTCACAAAAGTTCTGGTACTCAACAAATTGCCTGAACACACCACATTTGCTTTACATAACAGGCCCTTCAAACACGACAACTTCATCAGTAGTAAACTAATGACACTTTTTGGACCAATTGTTTCCAGCTGAATCAAATCAAGTTTTATTTATAGAGCACAAGATTGACCAAAGTGCTGTAGTACTGTGTACAGTTGTATACACTAAAATCAATGCGTCAACAAAAACATGTGCATCCACAGCCACATGGCACCAAAGGCATGGTTCAGATAAGAACTATGTCTTTGGAATAGAGTGCAAAATATTCCTTGATAGATTTTTTTTGGTTTTTTTGTTTTTTTTGGGGGGGGGGGGGGGGGGGGTCTATTCGCCTTTTGTTTTGTGAGGGCTGTGAAATGAAGTGTGTGTGTGTGTGTGTGTGTGTGTGTGTGTGTGTGTGTGTGTGTGTGTGTGTGTGTGTGTGTGTGTGTGTGTGTGCGTGTGCGTGTGCGTGTGCGTGTGCGCACTTTAGATCCAGTCTGGTCTGGGGAAGCTCATTCTGAAAGAAGAGAGGGAGAAAGACCAGATCAGGGAGCGTCACGCACGCAGCCTCTCCGCTCAGCGCTACGACCCCAAGCAGACCAACTGTGATCTAGGTATTTTATCAGGGAGCGTGACGCACACAGCCTCTCTGCTCAGCGCTACGACCCCAAGCAGACCAACTGTGATCTAGGTATTTTAACCCCCCTGCTACTAGTCCGGCAGTCAGGGTTGTGGAGTGGGAAATTTGGTATATAGTCTTTTTTATTGGCCTAAAATATTGTCTATGTATACATTCATGAATCCACTTGCTGACCGGCTGTCGGTATTGAGCCATTATTTTATATGACTATACCATTGACATCCTATATAAGGCAAAATGGTATTGTCACATATAAACCTCTACAAAGAAAATTGCTCAATAGCGACAGCCGGTCACTATATACCAAATTTCACACTGTAAACAAAAGAAGTCTGTTGGCTGCTGGACTATACAGTATGCTGCGTCAGGCCTGGATCATAGTTCTTCCCAGTGGTGGGAAAAAGTACTCAAATGTTTTAATTAATGTAAAAGTAGTAAATACTGCAATGGAGATTTGCTCTGCAAAAGTATTGGCATCAAAATGTACTCAAATATATAAAAATCTTTTGAAAATAGCCGATCTACGGTACAAGCTCGGCTATTTTCAAATGGCCAAAATGTATATACAGGGCTGAAGTGGGTAATGTATGTGTTGTAATAATAATCCTAATCTGTAAAGTAACTAGTAACTAACGTTTTCAAATAAATGTAGTAGAGTAAAAGTACAATATTTAGATCTGGTGTAGTAGTACAAATACCTCAACATTGTACTTAAGTACACAATCAGTGCCGGAAGTGCTTCAAAATAGGAGCTCTGGGGTGCCGGAGTTGTCTGAGCGCTTTTACTCTGAAAGCCATGACCCGGAAACAATCTACTAAAAAAAGTTGACTTTACATTGCTAGCTTACATTGCGATCATTTTTATTTATACGATATATGATCCAAAAAGCGTTCATATTTTGCGGGAGAGACGGATGACGAACAGAAATGAAGCGCCAGTATATTGATCTGTTCATAACCACAAAGAGCGCCCTGGATTAGGAGATACCAGTCATTCTTTCCGCCGCGCTAACATGTAAGTCAAAGGTAAGATAATATAAGCCCAGAGCGTAGCATACGGCAGCCGAAAGGCGAACGGGCCAAAAAAAAAAAGGAAAAATTCTGAATATTCTTATCTCGCCCGGTATCATTGAGGATGCCCTAGGACGTCCTCAGACGTCTTTAGTACGCGACGTTGGAGGTCCTTATGACGCTTCTAGACGTCCTATGTACAGATTGTGTTTTAATAGCCATTGAAAGGCCATCGACTTGTGTTTTCATGCAAACAGCTGACACAAAGACCTTATTATATGTTCCAGATCCAACATCTCCTAGTAAAACCAACTCTCTGCCTGGCTACGGAAGGAATGGGATGCATCGGGTAAGAGCTCATATTACAACTAACATATCCACAATAATGCTGCGTAAAGTATTATTCCCTCTGGAGAGGGCAATCTCTCTGGTGGAGCTGTTGCCCCCGCGACCTGACTACGGATAAACGGTTGTAGATGGTTGGATGGATTATTCCAGCATCACAACATCAAGTGGCCGTAGCTCAATCACCTGCAGAATTAATTTGCCACATACTAGAAATCAAGGGCTGATATTATCAGTGTGTATTTGCTTGGCCCAAATACATGCCGATAATGTCACCCCATATGACCCCCTGTGACCAAGCCAAACGAATGTGCTTTTTTTATAGCACTGGTGATTCAAATTATTCACCTTATGCTAAATACTTTAAGGGGCGATTCACACTATGGTCCCGGGTGCACACTCGGGACCACTTGGCAGATGTTGTGGTAGTGTGAATGATGCGTACTGTTCTCGGGAGTGGATCGCCCAACCGTCCCCGCATGAAGTGTATTCAGATACGGATCATTCCAATGTGAATGCATGCGTACCTAAAGAAGGAAGTGGACTGTTTTTTTTTAAGAACGTGACATAATCACGTGACAAAGCGCATTTCTCAATGCCGCCCGTCTCCTGTTGAATCTGCGTATACGCTCAGACTGGCGCAGTACGCGCTGATCTTATTCTGCATGTGGCTCTTGGGTTTTGTTTGGCATATAGTCTCGGGCGGAGCTAAACAAGATAATAATGATGCTAAAGTAGAATCCATAGCAAACTAATCAAACATGACACTGGAACACAGAACTGACTGACACAGTGAATAGCAGGCAGGCTGACAGTGTAGTATAGTAGTATAACGGCAAAGAGTCAATGAGGCAATGCATTGTGTCTGGATTTATTGGAGACAATGTCGCAGAGTTGATGGTCAGTGTCCGTGCGCGCCAGCCATCAAGCACACTGCCACCTGGAGGATCAAAGTGTGTTATGCAAGTGTACCCGGGTGCGCTGTTGAATCTCGGGCAATGTGAA
This sequence comes from Protomyctophum parallelum, assembly GCF_964188405.1. Lineage (NCBI taxonomy): Eukaryota > Metazoa > Chordata > Actinopteri > Myctophiformes > Myctophidae > Protomyctophum > Protomyctophum parallelum. Next base: position 18,799,625 of record NC_139704.1, on the reverse strand, counting down.
TCATGGCCAGGGGGACCATGCAACCGTATTCGGAAACGGTTCGAATGAAACGGACTCAGTCCGTCTCAGTGTGAATCCCCTATTAAGGGGGTGTAAGTGACATCACAAAACAGTCCATATTTGGGCATGCCTGACACAGAACTCCATATAGGGACACAGAGAGACAGATACAGAAATCTCCATACTGTATATGGGCATAAAAGGGACACAGACAGATGGGTAGAACAGGTACTCTGACACGGGTACAACGGGTATTGCATAGCCGGGTGGGGGATGGATCTCCAACTTCCATCGTTACCGACTCTGTGCTCTACTGTCGGGCACCGGTCTAGTATACAGTAATGTTCATGTCACACTTACACCACCTTAAATTGCTGTGTGTTTAATCGTCTGCTGTTCTTGTTTTCCTTTTCTTTTCTTTTGGAATTCTTTGCTCCAACATTCCATTCCTGCAGCCCCAGTCCACAGATTTCACCCAGTACAGCAGCTATGGGGACATGTGCGGGGGAGGAAGAGGTGAGAGCTTCTTATCTCTTGATCAATCACCAAGGTTATTCAGCACCATCGGTATTTGCAACAAAATAAATTGCTAATCCTTTTTCACTTAGGCCTAAGCCTTTCACTTGAGCTTGTAGATGATCTGCTATTTTTGCTATCTTGGAAAATCTCTGACATTTTTGGAAAATCTCTTAAGATTTTTCATTTATTAAGTTTTGATTATTTATTTTATTCAGCATAGAATGGGATTTTAGGCATGGAAAAATACAGTAGGCCTACATATGCTTCTATTTCTTTAAATATATACATTTACATACAGACAAAAAACATTGCAAACGTATAGTCTCGCATAGCCAGACAACTATTCCACAATCTCCGAATGCTATATACTGTAGTCTGGAACTACACCTCCCGAAATCTGAGTAAGGATGCTACCATTTCGGTTCACGAAAATAATAAATATATTTATTTTTATTTTATATCCATTTCTGCTAAGCAGCAAGCTATATATGCTTAGATGATTTTGATTTATATTTGGATAAATTTGCACGACTGTAAAGACGACACGGAAGTGGGGAGGAGGCTTCACTTCTCCTCATGAACAGAGCTTCCGTTCTCCAGACTGTATGACGGAAGCATTTGAAAATTGGCATGCAACAGTCTGGCCACGCGAGACTATCGCAAATTAGATATCAATACAATGAAGTAAATTAGTTAAATTAATGTTACAGTTACAGAAAAAACTAAATAATCCCCCACCCTCCCACTTTGACACCCTTTCATTTCACCATACAGACATTTGTAAAAAAATAAATAATAATAATAATAATAATAATAATAACAATAATAACCACTTTGAAAGTAAAGACTACATGAACGTACATTTTTTGTGAATATTTCGGATAATTTTTGAACGTTTTCACCTATAATATCATGACCAAAATAGGGACGGCAGGTTCATACTAGTGCTTAACACCGTAATGTGTCATCAGGCAATAACAGTATATAGACAGTGGCCTGGCAGGGGATTTGACAGGAAAACCATTAACTGTGAGTCTCATTTTTCTGTCCCATTTTGTCCTGCAGAGTTTCAGGTATGTGTCCCATCTGCTTTATTTACATAGCATGCTTCCTCACCTTGCATAACGTATTTGCTTGCCCCTTGGGTCACAAGAAGCACGTACCTTGTCCCAAATGCACCTGGCCTCGCCCACCTGCTGAGTGCTTGCATCAGTGTTTGGACTGTCTGTCAGCTACAGGGCATGCAGTGCAGTGATTTGTGTGATGCTTCTTTACTTTGGGGGAGGCGGACGGACATGCAGTGTCTGGACATTGAACCACTGTACTGTATACATGCAGTGTAGTATCATTGCCTCGTGTCTTGTTTCTGTGCCAAGTGGTTTACTCGATGTTTTGAGAGTCAAGCTAAATGTCTCATTTGAACATGCGGTGTGGTGCAGAGATACACTAGAAAGCCCTGGAGAGATTTTCAAAACAAGTGTGCCAAAAACTGTTTAAATGCTTTAGTCCCTGATTCTGAAGTGAATTTGCTCCATATAATGAGAATAGTGACTGACCAGTGACCACAGCCACTGGGGGATGTTCATGCAATTGACCCAGTCCCCTCCCACTATATTACATTTGTGTATGTTCTATTCTTTAGCACATTAAGGATGGCCGTGCAGCACTTGCAAGGATGGACAGGGGAGTATCTATGCCTAATATGTTGGAACCAAAAGCAAGTATCTCCTTCTTTTTGTATTGATGAACAAACCTATAGCTGTATAACCATAGTAGAATACTTAAAAACTTGTATAGTTCTTAAAAGATGCCTAATATGCTTGTTACTAAGTACTGCTGTTTATATTCAACAAGTCGACTTCTGTACAAGAGAGAGAGAGAGAGAGAGAGAGGGAGGGAGGGAGGGAGGGAGAGGGAGAGGGAGAGGGAGAGGGAGAGGGAGAGGGAGAGGGAGAGGGAGAGGGAGAGGGAGAGGGAGAGGGAGAGGGAGAGGGAGAGGGAGAGGGAGAGAGAGAGAGAGAGAAAAAGAAAAGCCCAACTCGAAAACAGGAGTGTGGAATTCAATATAATGTAATTTCCTCATTTCATAAAAATCCTGTGGTGTGGGGACATTGGTGGAAGAAAGCGATATAAACTAACTTTTTACTAACGGTAAAAGACAATAGTTGGCTTCCTGATTTGGCATGCAGCTACTGTATGTGCGGGACCAGCCGAGTCACACTTGCGCTTAGCATCAGTGGTGGAGAAAGTACTCGAGGTCTTTACTTAAGTCAAAGTATCAATACTGCAATATAGAAATACTCTGTTACAAGTAAAAAGTCCGGAATTCAACATTTACTTGAGTAAAGTAAAAGTTTTGGTTTCAAAATGTACTTTAAAGTACCAGAAGTAAAAGTGCTAATTGTGCAGAATGTCCCATTTTAAAGTTTTGAAATGTATAAAAATCTTTTGAAAATAGCCGATCTACAAGCTCACATCGCATTGTATCGCGACGCATTGAGAGCTGTTTATATATAGGGCAGAAGTGGTTAATATATGTTTTGTAATAATCAAAATCTACAAGGTAACTAAAGTTTTTAAATAGATGTAGTGGAGTAAAAGTACAATATTTGGATCTGCGATGTAGTGGAGTAGAAGTAAAAGTTTTGGAAATTGGAAATACTACAAAAACCTGAAAAACTGTACTTAAGTACAGTCTTTAAGTAAATGCCCTTAGTTACTTTCCTCCAATGCTTACAGCATGCTGGCTTCTCCATACTCCATCTGCACATATAGCTTTGACTGACAGTGGCTGGATGCTGTATGCAGTCATACAGTGGACAAATCCAACACTTGAGATTATCACCCAGACAACTCATATCACTATATACTTTAAATTGTATATAATGAGGTATACAGTAGTAGGCTATATTACTGTGTGGATATGAGTTGAATGGAGGCCGCCTACATATACAACTTCTAGTTGCTTATTATTGGGCATTTCAGTTAAATTGGCAAAACTTGCCACATCAAATAACTGGACACTCCCTTGTGAGACGATATCAGTTAATGTAACGCTTCCCAAGACAGCCATTTCCCGTGTAGACCTTTCGTCAACATAAATTATGATTATTGAGCCAAATTTACTCCTTTTTATTTGGTATGATATTACTAATGCAGACCCTTTTCATTGTTTTCACATATCTCCCTTACCCTTTTTTTCCTCAGCATTTACCAACTGATTGCACACACACAAAATAGTACGTGTCCCTGTAGCCACCATACACAGTAAAATCCTCAGTTCTAATAATTTATCCATTTGTATAAATCTGAGAGCGTACAAAATGCCGCCAAGCTGATTCCTTGTACACTCCCAGAGGGAAATGTACGGAAGGTGTTACTCTGTGTACGGAGCTTACCATGAACCCACCCCCCCCTGACCTGTTAAAGCAGCCCCCCTCACCTCCACCAGGGTTGTTTTTGGCAGCAAATTTCTATTTTAGTTTTAGTCATAGTCTTTTGAATAGTTTTCATTTAGTCACCCGGAATGTTTTAGTGTTAATTTAGCTTTAGTCTACAAATATCATAAGAGTGGTCCTTGATGCCGTCGTAAATAATGGGTGATTTTACACTTGTGAAAATAGCCGATCTAAAATCTCACAACGCATCGCAGCACGGCACGTTGTGAGCTTGTAGATCGTCTATTTTCAGCATGCAACCAAGTGTAAAATGACTTGTGTCTTTTACTTATACTGGATCTTTTGTCCACTAGTCCCTTGCTAACATTTTAGTCTAGTTTTTATTTGTTGACTAAATTGACAGTATATTTAGTCATAGTTTTAGTCATCATAGCATAGTTTTCATTTAGTTTCCATTTCGTTTTCGTCAGTGAAGAAAGGTAGTTGACGAACATTTTCCGTCATAGCATTAGCCAACGAAACCAACACTGACCCCCACACAACTACCTCCCTGCACAGTGCACACACCTGTTCTTCCTACCAGTGATCCCACCCCACCCCCACACAACTACCTCCCTGCACAGTGCACACACCTGTTCTCCCTACCAGTGATCCCGCCCCACCCCCACACAACTACCTCCCTGCACACTGCACACACCTGTTCTTCCTACCAGTGATCCCACCCCACCCCCACACAACTACCTCCCTGCACAGTGCACACACCTGTTCTCCCTGCAGTGATCCCGCCCCACCCCCGTCTCAGTACAAAACAAAGAGCCACACATTTTTTTTTGTCATTGAATTTTTTTATAGGTTTCTGAAGCTTAAATCAGTTCTATATAGATTTGACATTTCCCCATACCCCACTTTCTTCTTATTACTTTTTTATTGACAAGTGTCTCCTTTTGAAGGTGTATCCATATGAAATGCTCATGATAACCAGTAGAGGGAGAGCTAAACTGCCCAGGGAGGTGGACAGAACCAGACTGGAGGTATCAAGCTTTATCCACATGACCGTCTGCAATTGATACTGGAATTGTCTACTTTGTGTAAATAAGATGTTACACAAGTGCTACTGTAGCAACGGAATGTGCAGTATCCATTGCCTCTTGTCATTTTTGCAGTGACCCTCCCCCCTCCCTTTGTGGCGTTAATGCTAACCACAAGCCCCTCCCTTCCTTCCTTCCCACCCTCCCCTCCTTTGTTTCTCGACCTCTCTTCTCACTCTAGCGCCACTTAGCGCCCGAAACGTTCTTTGACATCTTTGGAATGGAGATCCAGGAGTTTGACAGGCTTCCCCTGTGGAAACGCAACGACATGAAAAAGAAGGCCAAGCTCTTCTAAAGCTGTCAGAGCAGCATGCATTATACGGCACTGGTTCTCAACCATGTGGGGCTGGCCGGGGCCACACGTGGGTTTTACAAAGGGGGCCCCAAATAATTGCCAAAAACACTGATACTTTAGTGATAATACAACATTTTAAAAGGTGATACTGATACCCAATGAATAAGAACTTTACAGTAAGTATGCTGCGTTAAGTGTTCCAAGGTGGAACACGATCGACTGATTGATCTTTAAAACAAACATGCTCTGAAAATGCACGCGGGCCACCCATCTGACCGGAGTGGTCAGATGGGTGGACAGCAAATGCTTTCCAGATTTTCAAGTGGGCCCTGAATCCCACAAAAGGTTGAGAACCACTGATATACTGTACATTCATTCAGATAGCACACTTCCAACTGTAATCTAGATGTAGCTTTTGTTTTGTTGTTTTTTGTTTTTCGTTCTCTGTTTTTCTGACATAACCAAGGCAAGGAAGCAATGAAATGGACTGTTTTTCTCCGATGCTTCCAGAGACTTACTGGGCACTGAATGATTTGTCCAAATAATTGGCAATAGACTTGCACAGGAGACAAGGAGTGGGGGAATCTTTTCCCCCGTTCAAAAATGACAAAGAATGAGGATGAATCATCATGGAGGGTCATGTTATTTATTTATTTCTCTTTGACTGCGCTTGTTTTCTTGTTTTGCTCTGAATGGAACTGCTTTTCATGTATTTAATTTTTTTGCTTGTTTTCCTTCCTACTATGTTGCTGTTGATTCCTGTGGAACTTTGTAATTACAGTAGAAATCTTTCATGGCACCATTTATGAAAATGTCCCATGTTATTTGCTTGAACGTGAGTCAGCGTCGCGTTGCCCCCCCCCCCCCCCCCCCCCCCCCCCCACCTGGGCTGAGAGATTTTAGCCCAATGCTGGCATTGAATCGACTCAGTGAGTCCTTCAAATAAAAAAAGCGGCTGGGCATTCAGTTAGCTGACCAACCCGTGTTTTGCTGGATCTACACCATATGAAAACTTAATTGTTAGAAAACATATTCATCAATCATCAGTCGTCTCCTGCTCCTACTGCACATGCCAGGCATTCACAGCTGACCCGGACAAAAAATAAATAAAACTCACTCTCTTTCTCTCTCTTCTCAGGCTCTCATATACCTGGCCATTATACGTTCCCTTTAGTTGTACCGGAATAGCAATTCCTCTGAACATATTTTAATGCCGTAGCCAACATACAGTAAACCAACAACGGCTAAAACACCCAGTGTAAAACTGTATTTGAAATAACTGTTTTATAAATGAAACCCACACTGCCATTTGTTGTATTGAAATCTAAGCCAATAAAGCTTTAAATCACCATGAACCGTATGATCCTCGGCTGTACCAAAGGTATCCCACCGCCTGTATTGTTTTTTGTTTTGTTTTTGTTTTTGGATTTCATCCATAATAAACACTGGTTCTGCACTGTTGTATAGATTTTGAGGACTGGTTTCATGGGGCCAATCTTCTCCTGGACTTAAAGCCAAGCCAGTGGAAAGCTAACGTGTTTTATTCTGTGCAGAAATGGATATATTTCCCCCACCCTGTTCTTTATCTTTCTGTGTGACACTTGAGAGACTTTTATACTGTAGGTGCAGTCTGAAGGGCCTCACACACCGTCTGCGAACGCCGCGTGTCAAAACAGCCGCCTCCGTTATTTTCAATGAACCTACGTATCGCACACCGGTGTCGTCCGACGCGCGTTCACGCCTCGCCTGACGCTCCGATACGCCACCGTTCTATTTTCCAGGCGTGTGTGTTGGGCTTGAGTGTGGGATATTGTATTCTCACGAATAAACAACTATAAAATAGCACTATTATGCTGGGAACTAAAAAGATTGCTCATGATCAGATACTTTGTCCCAAAAACAAGGAACAGTCATTCCTGTTTTAGTTTTTAGACTATATTTAAGTTGACTTATTACTAAGTTGCCTGTTATTACCTAATTGACCTGCAGCAGTGAATTATTGACGGGTGAATCAAGGGGTGGGTAATGTAATGCACCGATGGCTGATTTAAGCAGTCACACCCGGCCTGAGTAACTAATTGGAGTGAACACAGAGCTGGGTGTGACTACACGCCTATTGTGCATCTAGATAATTGATGCACACAATCATAGCTTTAAATCAACCCAACCTGTATTATCCTAGACCTAGACAATACAGAACGATGTATCATAGTCTAGTTTTAGGTGATAAGGTGACCACCGCGGCATGACGTCATATTGTAGTTTTCGGTGGTCACCTTTTCACCTAAAACTGGAGTATGAATAGGCCTTTACGCATCTTCCGAAGAGAAAAGCCTGGTCACGAGTCTCACGACATAAGGCAGAGAGTGTTCTGCCGGACGCATTTCCACCGGATACGTTATTTTTCGACACTCGTTTCATTCACGGAGAATATAATCAGATTTGTAAAGCGTCAACGTCATTTCCTGGGCGGTAATTCCACTAATTTGCCAAAATGACGCTACTTCCGTGTAACCACTCAACCGGCCTGTGGTCTTGCCCAGCGTGCGCAAGAGGAAGATCATTCAAATCCATGACTTCAAATTCTTTGGCAGCCATTTTGTGGGGCCACAGAGATTTCTGAAAATATTTATATCAATTATTTTAAGCCTGGAACCAAGCCATTCAGGCTCCTGGATGCCCATGCATAAAACATTTGATTCTCGGTCAATATTTAATTATATTATAATAATATAATACGTACTGTATAATTATAATCATTATTTTTTTCTGTTTTCAAATATTTTTTGACACAGAATCAGTGTTTTATAATAACATTCAGACATCACTACAAAAAGTCGTAAAATACGACAATTTGTACGACTCACAGGCTATAGGGCAGTGGTTCCCAAACTTTTTCATGTCAAGGACCCCAAATTGACACTAATCAGCCCACGGACCCCCATTTGAAGAGATATGCCAGGGACCCCCATAAGAGAAGATTTCTACGGATCTAGCAGTGATTCTCAACCCGTTTAATTTCAATTCAAGGACCCCAAGTTTGACATGCATTAGGCTACGGACCTCTAGGCTACGGATTTCTATCTCTGGGACCCCCAATTTCAATGTTAATTTAACTCTGAGAGTGTACAAATGGAACCAACGGGTCCGTTTGGTTCCATTTGTACACTCAGAGTTACAGACCCGTAATGGTCCATTCTGTTTCAAACTATCATTTAGCTGGGGACCCCCTGGAACTGCCTCAGGGACACCTGGGGGTCCCCGTACCCCACTTTGGGAACCACTGCTATAGTATAGGCTATAGGGCATAGCAGTGGGCGTGGTTTTCTGGTTCCACTGAAAAATCTCCAATTCATTTTACCGATTTACCAAAAACATTTATATAATCATATTAAGCCAAGGATCAAACCATCCAGGATCCTGGTGAATCATGATCATAAAACCTTTGATTCTGTGAGGGGAAAAAGAAAGAAATTCTATGATATACTACATTTAATAAATACCTTTGTTTTTATTGTATTTGTAAGGTTTTATTGATCTAGGCTTAAAATAATTGATATAAATATTTTTGTAAATCTCTACAGGACAAATGAATGGCTGATTTTTCAGGAAATTAAGAAAACCTTATTAAACAATGCAATACGGCCTCATCAAAGTTGGTATTGTGACTTTATATATTGTCAATTACTTGAGAAGGGGAGAGATTGTAGGCCAGGCCAAGATTTGACCCAAAATAAATTGCATTATATAAATTGTGGATCATGGTAAATTCAGGGATTGAAAGTTGGAGTACCATTAAAAACCTATAAGGCAAAACAAATCTAATTTGAATTATGCTTTAAGGAGCATGTAATGTGTCAAACTGGATTCTGAATCCATTCCAAGCATTAGTTTTGCACGAAAAACACTGGCAAGTGGCTATGGCCTATAAGGAGTGTTTTTCGTGCAAAATTCAGAATCATGAAAACCCGTTAAGTTTGACACATTACATGCTTCTTAAAGCATAATTCAACCCCTGAATTTATGATCCACAATTTATTTAATAGTCTTAAACTAACTATACTTAAACTATTACCTTGATTACCTTTGCAATTTATTTTGGGTCACGCCCCTTTTTTAGCTTAGATTGAATGGTCATTGGTTCAACAAAAGAAAAGACAAAAAAAAACAAAGGCTGTTCAATAGCATTGAATCATGGAAAAGAAAAAAATCATAAACCTTAAAAATGGAGTTAGGTGGTTTCCTCCCGAGTGAATAGGGAGTGATACGGGGCAGGACACATTTAGCATTTATTTTTGGATACAATCTGAACCTAGTGCTTTCCTAAATAATTGTACCGTATGAAAGCCCATTTGGTCATTGAGATGCCCTGACAACGCTCTAAAGTGATTCATGTCAAATTCCAACACACTAATTGAGAAGTTTAAGCGTTTTGCAAGCAGCCTGGTGGACTGGGTCATGCCATGTCAAGTTCCTAACATAGGAGTTTGGATATGCCTGTCACGGATTTTTCTTCCTACACTAATAAATGAACAAAGCTGTCGGTCTGTCCCCATCCATTTTCCTCTTCAGTGGGTTGACTGATCAATCTGAAATTGCACATCGGCATTGTCCATTATTTATCCATTGGCATATCCCATATCAGCACATGATATTGGATCTGTAGTCACCCATATAGGACCGCCCAGACTGACTGTGGAATGCGCGTATTTACTAGACAATGCTGAACGGGGTGGAGGTCAAATGGAATATTTTCGAGCTTGGTGGGTCAATGGGCCAGGGTCATACACACAGCTGCAAAAGATGACATTTTACAAATCACTGCACAGCTGGCAAGCAATTGCAATGCTTTGCAATAATAACCTGTTAGAAGGCCACACTGACCGAGGGACAGAAACTGTGCTGAAAGAGCAGCTTTCTTCCTAACATTTATACATTGTCAAATCCTAAATGTTCATTTAACTCTTAATTTAACCCATCCAGGGCGGGAACCTCTTTTGGTGTTTTAAGCATTATTTTAAACTTTAGCTATTTAAAAATAGCAGATCTACAGTGCCGTGCTATGAGCTTGTAGATATGCTATTCTTTTTAAATCGAGAAAATGTGGCGCAAATCTTTGCTTCTAGGGGGTTCTTGGAAAAACAAATTTTCAGATGGGGGTCCACAGCCAAATACAGATAGTTCTGGGGGTCCTTGACATGAAAAAGGTTGAGAACCACTGACAGAAACATATAGGTTTTTCAGAAAACTGTTAGGATTTAGAAGACTTTTTGTTTTAGAATCGGCCTCAGTCCTAAATGGGTTCAATGAGCACTCTTAATTTAAATGAACATTTATCTGACTGCACAATGCTCTGTGAGCCATTGTAGACAATTAGCTCGTATTTACTTTTTATTTCTTTATTTTACTAGTAGCTAGGGAACAACAAACTGGTATGAGGGGGCTTCTGCTGCACTTCAACAGAATCATTCGCTGGGATCCATTTAGCGGAAGTTGAAATGAAATTGTGTGGTGAATGTTTCTACAACCCCTGCTTTTCACACAGGAGATGTTAGAAAAGCAGCAGGAGAGTCTCCAGAAGCAAAGGGAAGCAGTGAAATACAGGCTGAAGAAACTAGCTGCACGTCAATCTGAACTCACAGTAAGTTGTTTGTGCTGGTCAGATATTATTTAAAACCGTATCACTGCCACCGGGTGGATGCAAATGCCAACGCTTGACTGCCGACCCGGATCTACTTGGTTTGATGCACGTCCGGTTTGGGCGTCCATTTTAGATGCTAAATAATTAGCGTCAATGCTAGCGAGCTAAAATGAGGCCATCCTTGCTCTGGAAAGCGCCAATGTTCCAATCGGGATCACCGGACAATCAGAAAAGACCTCCGAACATCGCACGATTTGTCAAAACCATGGAGAGCTCCGTAGATTTAGAGTTATTCAGCTTTTTTTGTCCGCCTGTATACAAGAAGTGAATGATACGCAAAACCGGCCTAGGATCGCTGAAGAAGGAAAGGCCAAAAATAAATAAAGAAATAAAAACAAATCAGCGATCCGGTTTGATAATAATAAAGCTTATATGACGGAACATTCCGCCAGAAGCAGTTGCCGGTTGGATTTTATATGGCGGAACGTTCCGTCACGAGTGTTAACCCACCCCCCTAAAAAAACCCATCTTATTGTCGTGTGCTGTGGTTACTATACTTTGGTCCGACGGAGCATTGGTCCGATCGACAACCTACCTCAAACCCTGAAGGGCAGTCCATACTATCTACGACCATCAAACTTTTCGTCGGAAAGCTCCGGTACAACTACATGACGTCACTCGCAACTTCTGAAACGCATTCCTCCGAATTTTTGTTCTGAAAGCTGCACTCCCATATGATGTGACTCTCCGAACTCTACTTCGGAGAAGAAATTAAAGTCTGATCTTTCCGACGAAAAGTTCGGTGGTCGGAGAGAGTATGGACTGCCCTTAACCCTAACCTCCCCCGGGGCAGACACCTAAACCTAACCCCAACCCTCTCCCGACCCCCAGCGCACCTCGGACCATTGCAATGCTCCGTCGGATCATAGTATGCCTCCCGTGTGCTGTGTATATTACAAACAGTATAATATCAGCCATGGTCTTTCTACACAAAAGCACTAGTTCTATAACATTTAGTGGTCAGGTATGGGTGGGGGGGGTGCATGTGTTTCGTCCGACGTACTAAGTACGACAGGCATTAGTCCGACATTATGCCTGTCGGACTGTTAGTATGTCTAACCAACATGCGCAATGCACACACACACACACACTGATCAATGCTTGTGCGTGACCTAGACAAAGTCTGCGGTCATAAGGGACGGCATCATCAGGAAGTATCAGGAGATCCATAAGGTTCTGGAAGAGGACCTGATGTTGACTCTAGCCCACCTAGAGATGGAAGAGAGAGCTGCTGTGTCAGCATTGGACGGCCTCATGGAGAAGAACTGTTCGCTGGTCCAGGAAATAGAGCAGCACCTGGCCCGGCTTAAAGTGGAACTGGCTCTGGACATTGATCCCTGCAGAGCAACGGTGACTAAAGCAATTATTTATTTGTTTGTTTGTTTTTTTAATGAATTTATTGAACTCACAGTGAAATTAAATTAACATTATGTGATTCCTGTGCTCTCTCTCTCTCTCTCTCTCTCTCTCTCTGTCTGTCTTTCTTTGCTAAATTGTTCTTCCAACCCCAACCCCCCCCCCCCCCCCCTGTCCATCAGGACACAGAGAGTGTTTGCAGGTATGGAATCTTAAGACAAAACCTTACATGTATACCCCAGCCTACACCAATCTGCTGTTTATTATAATACGCAGCAAAATCCTTTAGTGTCTTCCTGAGTGTCCTCCTGAGAGAGACCATTACGGCTCCAATGAAGTTCAATTAACAACAGTTGTGGAATAAGTACTCAAATTCCTCATTGAATTCAATTCAATTATGCAACATAGAAATACTCAAAATTGACTTGAGTAAAAGTAAGAAGTATTGGTATAAAAATGTTTGTACTTAAAGTACCAAAAGCAGAAAGTACACCTATAATTAATTTCCAATGAGAGGCCTGCGTTTTTTTGTACGTGCGGAGAAGTTGAGGGGCGACAAGTTCGACAACGCTAGCGTATTTACGTGGGGATGCGGTCCCGTGAAATTGTCGCACGCTGGCGTATTTACGTGGGGATGCGGTCCTGTGAAATTGTCGTTTCGTGCACACGCCCGTGACTGAGTAGACCTGGAATCTCTTTAGCTTTTATTTTATTTTTTACGCTTGCGTTGTCGCGCCCCTCATGAGCACACCTGTCATTGACGTCTGCGTCACACTCTGCCCATCTGAAAGGACCTTCATGCAGGATGTCCAGAATGAGCTTGTAGATCTGCTATTTTCAATTTGCTTTTAGATCGCCTATTTTCAAATGGCCAATATTTGATATAGGGCTGAAGTGGTTAATGCATGTTTTGTACTAATAATCTGAATCTATAAAGTAACTATAGCAACTAAAGATTTCAAATAATTGTAGTGGAATAAAAGTACAATATTTGGCTCTGAGAAGTATTGTGGATACCGGTGAAGTAAAAGTATCTCAAAATTGTACTTAAGTACAGTAGTTGAGTAAATATACTTTAGTTACTTTACACCACTGATTAACGATCATTTTTACAGTGCATAATAGCAGGCTGGTTCCTGGCGGCTGGCAGTGTTGATTTCGTCGACTAAAACTATGACGAAAAATGTTCGTCGACTACCTTAATTCTTTCACTGACGAAAACTAAATGGAAACTAAACTAGAAAAAGTGCCCTTCTGGGCACAGGTCTCCACCAGGAGGATAGGAGTGTGTGTGTGATGTTTGGCAAAATGTTTAGGAGCCTACTTGTGTGTGTGTGTGTGTGTGTGTGTGTGTGTGTGTGTGTGTGTGTGTGTGTGTGTGTGTGTGTGTGTGTGTGTGTGCGTGTCTTGCATTGAGTAGTTGTGGCGATTTACCCATAACGGGTATACAAAGCGGGCTACTCCTGAAAAGTTTAGAAGCCAATCATAGCCAATGAGGGTGGATTACGTTAAATCAAACAAACCCGTCTTGATCACATGACTATGGAGAGCATGTGTACCGATTTGCGTAACATTTTGATAAAATCTGAAGGAGTAATATTAGAAAATGTGTTTTACATATGTCGGCCTCCTGGTGGCGCTATAAAGAGCAGATGTGAAAATTTCCAGGCAAAGGTTTTTCCTTGGCCTCTAGGGAGTTGGCATACAAAGTTATCCACAGATCTGTGTAGTTAGAGGTAAAAACACTTTTCGGCTAGTTATAGCGCCACCATGAGGCTGAGTTGAAAATGTTCATGTGGCATTTCTTCCTTGGCCATGGAAATCACACAATGTGTTCATGATTTGCAGCATTTTGTTTGAAACTGAGCACTCCTGGGAACTTTGGAAGCCAATCTTAGCCAATCAGGATGGAGTCTGAGAAATCTGAAAGACCCGTTTCGTTGAATGGCTCTAGAGAGACCAATTTGCGTGATGTTTGGACAAAATCTGTAGGTGTACTGTCCAAAAACTTGTTTTGCACAACGCGGCCTCCTGGTGGCGCTATAACAGGCCACCAGGAAAACATACTCTCTCCCCATGCCTTCGGCCTGGTGGAGACAATGAAAACTAAGCTATGGTGACTAAAACTAAGACTAAATATAGACAATTTCGTCAACAAATAAAAACTAAAATGTTAGGAAGGGACTAGTGGACAAGAGAAGAGATCCAGTATAAGTAAAAGACACAAGTAATTTTACACTTGGTTGCATGCTGAAAATAGCCGATCTACGCTGCGATGCGTTGTGAGCTTGTAGATCGGCTATTTTGTAAAAATCTGTCATTACGACGGCATCAAGGCCCGCCAAAATACATTTTAGTTGACTAAATCAACTGTAGATTTAGTCGACTATAACACTAAAACATTCCGGGCGACTAAAACTGTGTCTAAAACTAAATGAAAACTATTACAACGCTGGTTCCTAGCTTTCTCTCTCGGTCTTTCTCTTCCACACAGGGTGATGGAGCTGCTAAACACCACGGAGCCCGGCAGCGTGAAGCTGGACGAGTCCAAAGCCGAGCAGATCCTCAGCCTGGCCAACAACATGCTGCTGCTCGTTCGCTCCCAGACCCCCGTCACCGAGACCCTCCTCAAGAGCTGTCAGTTCACACACTTAAAGGGATCGTGACATAAAAAAATCATTTTTTGTCATTTTTCTTTTTATTACTATTATTTGTTTGTTTTACTGAGCTCAATTGCACCCAAAAAAAAAACTTTTAACATTTAGTATATGTTCCGTGCTCTGATTTGCCTGTGGACTGTGAGGTAAGAGTCCACAAATCCCATATATGGCATAATAATTTGCCAGCAGGTGTCACTGTTGAGGCCTGTTTGCCTGTTTTCATTACAGCTCCAAAGGCTTCAGTACCACAGAAAATCCACTGAATGTGGATTCAGGTTCAGGTTGTGTGTTCAGGTTCAGGTTCAGGTTGTGTGGGTGAAATTGAGGTCATAGAACCTAAAAGAAAAATAAATTAAAATGAATGTCATGAAACCTTTAACGTTTAGTGTCCCTGGGCAAGACCCCACATTGCCTCCAATGAGTCGGTCGGTGCCTTGCATGGCCGCTTCACCTCCCGATGTATGAATGAATGAATGTCATTCATTCATACATCGGGAGGTGAGTATGCTAGCGCTAGCGTACTCAAAGCGCTTCACCTAATGCAATCCATTATATGTCGATCTGTGCATTGTGCACGCAGACTGCAGTTGTATTTTACCCCTCCTTTCTAAAGCGAGTTGACAAAAGGCTAGTGGTTAAGATGTCTGGCATCTCAAGCGTGATACTGGC
The DNA here is from genome assembly GCF_964188405.1 of Protomyctophum parallelum. Classification (NCBI taxonomy): domain Eukaryota; kingdom Metazoa; phylum Chordata; class Actinopteri; order Myctophiformes; family Myctophidae; genus Protomyctophum; species Protomyctophum parallelum. Next base: position 18,783,939 of record NC_139704.1, on the reverse strand, counting down.
ATACCATAAATCATGTCCTTCTTGAACTACTGACCTATCGCACTTCGGTTTAACCTCGCCTCACCAGCCTTTACACAGTGGGCTAGTGTGATCCAGTCTAGGCCAGATACTGCTATAGTTGTAAATTCAACCCTATAACGGATTATGAGTATCCGGTCAATCGCTGCAATGTTATTGTTCCCTGACATAAAAAGCTGAAACAATACAAAACAACGTACTAGAGCGGTGCCCATTGGGCACTGGCCTACTTGGAACGGCCAGCTCCATATATGGAGATATACAGTAGGGGTCATTCATACATTGGGAGGTTTTATAGCACTTTGAGCACTTGGAAAAGCGCTATAAAAATGCAATGTAATTGTGATGTCAGACCAGACCAGCTCCATATAGGGGTGATCAGGTCCAGACCCCGGGCAAAGGCTTTTGTGCTGGTTCTGGACAACCGGCTATCCGACCGACTCGACACCGGGCACCGCACTCCCTGTGTGGGTATCGAACGTGTCGAATTTGAAGTTGGTGAGGCGAGCGGTTCCCGAGTTAATTGGATTACAGACGTACACACGTACGTATGTACGTACAGATTTATAGATATAGATAGATATAAACCACAACAGGGCTTTAAAACTGCACCGATATCTTATAATATCACATTGACAGTTGGTTTCTGTCTCCAGATTCCAGTGACGTGCGTCTCGATCCAGAGACCGCCCACCTTAAGCTAATCATCTCGGCCGAGGGCGACAGTGCGACATACACAGACACGTGGCAGGAATTGCCTGACCTCCCGGGACGATTCGACGCCACACTCAATGTCATCAGCTCACAGGGCTTTAGTTTTGGCCGCCACTACTGGGAGATTGATGTGAGTGGAAAAACCTACTGGGAACTGGGCCTCACCTATCCAAGCATCCCTCGCAAAGGCAACACAGAGGACTGCTGGCTGGGCCGGGGGATTTCATCCTGGTGCGTGGAGTTTTTTGATGGCGAGTACACCGCCTGGCACGGAGGGGTGCCCCACCAGTTGCCCGTCACGAAACACCTCCGTCGCATCGGGGTCTTGTGTAGTTTCCCCGCGGGTTTAGTGACATTTTTAGCGGCAGACAACATGGCCCCTCTGTTCTCTTTCTGTACAGGCACGTTCGCGGACTGCCTCCACCTAGCTGTGTGCCCAGGGCATGACCATAAAGGCACCAACGCCCGACCTATCAGGGTCTGTAACACTCCCTCGCCTACTAGTACTCTCTGTACTAATAAAGACTAGACTCTAGTGTACTTTTTGTTGTCATTTCTTTAAATGATTGTTGTGTTGATGTTGCAGACGTCAAATTTCTCATCTTTGAAGTGAAAATGTACTCCTACTAAATAAAAAATGCATTTGTATGAAAATAAATGCACTTCAGATGTTATACTAGGAAACGGTAGACAAGGTTGGTTTTACACTCTCTTTGTAATAGAATTACAGTTCTCTCTTGATATAAAAAAATATATATATACACAGTATATTGTGGTGTTACTTTAATACCGTAAGGATTATGATAAATTCATGTTGTCATATTTAAAACTATTGTATTTATTTTGTACCATTAGAATTATGCTTTAAAAGATCCTCTTGAAAACAGTGCACACAGTTAATTTTGGCCTTGGATGCACCTGCCTGGATGTGAATCCGAAGGGTTACAAAGTCTACATTCAAGCAAATAATGAACTCTTTGCAAATATGCTCTCTGTGTTTATACAGTATGCGTTGAAAGTGAATATTGGCACTTGGCATCAGCCATTTGTTTTTGCAGTTTAATTTGTAAAAAAGTTAAAAAAAAAAAAAATGTTCAAGAAGGCGAGGAGCTCTACTGTATGGTTTGGCATACATTTATTATTATTGTTTGCTCTGTAGGATGTACTGTATAGTGCACTGCACTGATTACAGTTAGACAAACTCCACTGTCCAAGTCCATTAAACAAAACGGATACAGTCACTTGTATGGGCCATGAACATACAGTACAAAGGTTAGTATACTTACACAAATGTTGGGAGTAGATTGTCTCACTCCTGGATGTCCTCTGATCCACTGCCATCATGAACCTTAAAGTCCTCTTCTTGTGCCTGATTTTAACGCTGCTCATCAAACCTGCTGAAGTATGTATTTTGATCCCTTTATTCCTCCCCAGTGCTTGGTGTCAGGCTTGGCAGTACGCAAAACATAGGTTAAGCCACTTACTGTTTCTGTTATAATTAACCACCTTTTCCGTGAATAAAACACCTCTGAATTTGTCATTCATTTTGTGATATTGTCATTCCATGAATTGTCAAAAGGACAGTCAGAGCAGTGAGCATTTGTTTTACAATGACTATGATGTCATCGGCACTGATGAAATCTTCATCATTCTCTCAGCTGAGGAAACTTAAGCGGAAATACAAGCTTCATGTAGAGGATGAGACTCATGTTGCAGAGAGAAAACACTTAAGGCTTTCTGATATCATGGACGGTAAGCACTTTACTCTATTACTCTTTTACTGTACAGTAGGCTATGTGTTAATATTATGTCCCTTATTGGGAAAGAGAGAGAGGGAGAGAGAGTGAGTCAAGAATAAAAGAAAATACATGGGATAAATTATATCTAACAATGTTATGACTCATGTTTTAGACTTTTTCTATCAGATCATAGATCTAAGTGATGACGATGATGACGACGACGATGACAAAGGAGACTGGATCTTTGAACTTCAAGAGCCAGATGGTGAGAATGCAATCTTCTAATTAAGAGATGAATGTTCCCAGATCATTACACTGTATAGTCCACTTGCCAGAATGTGAACCCCGGCATTTTGAGTACCCTACAGTTTTATGTTAGACATGTTGAGTATATGGCTCCCCGGCATTCAGAAACTGCCGGATGCTCACTTGCATAATTTATGTTGAGCAATTTTTTCTAAATTTGCATAATATGCAAAAAAGAAGAAGAAAATCTAATCAAAATGTCATCATACTTTAAGTAGCATGTGACGTGTCAAACTAGGGGATTTTCATGATTCTGAATCCATTTCAAACATTAGTTTGCACAAAAAACACTCGTTGGGCGAAAATCTCCATAGCCGTCATCACAAATGTGATGAGGTCTGAACATTTGGGCAAGTAGTTATGGCCGTTTTTAGAGAATACTGGGCTGGCAAGTAGACTACTGTGTGAACTTCTCGTTTTCCTATGTATCTCTGCATTTACTTTGCACACATCCCAGGACAATGCAACCCGAACCCTTGCCGCAATAATGGCACATGTGAGGAAAAGGGCAAGAGAAGATTCAAATGTGACTGTCCCGAAGGCTTCAAGGGCAAGAAGTGTCAGAAAGGTTTGCCAAATGATTATCTGAGTCCTTTACTGTACTGCCACAGTAAGTTACTTGGTAGGCTATAGTAAGTATATTTACTCAAGTAGCCTACTGTATACAAGTACAATTTCAAGGTAGGCCTACTGCACTTCACTGCGGCATTGTTGTACTTAATACAAAATACTAATACTTAATCCTGTTATTTGATAGCTTTAGTTGCTACAGTAGTTACTTCGCATATTTTGATTATCAATAATTAGAACACAACAGCCTTCGGATGTTTGACCCCATCCTACCTGGCTGGTACATACAGCCTGACAAATTTAACAGTCTTAACAAGGTGACTGTCTGACTGGAATTACAGGAAATGGGCTATGAACTCCACTATTAATTAATGAAGTGCTGATGTTGTCTACTGTGATGTCACAGTAGAGGAAATTATGTTAAATCCTGTTAGATCCTCAACTTCATTAAAACGTGCAAAAATCGGTGAAGTGCCCCTAAGTAAAATTTTGAATGCAGGACGTACTTTTACTCAAGCTCAAAATCGGAGTAGACTACTTCTTCCATCACTGCATGAAACCATAATAATATATAACCATATTAATAATATTATTATTATTACCGCAGCCCGCAAACCTTGTAAGAGGGGCAGATGTGGCCGTGGTGAGTGTGTGCTGACCTCGGCTGCCCCCTTCTATGAATGCAAGTGTAAGGAGCCCTTCCAACCGCCACACTGCAGAACAGGTAGGACTGTCTCTCTTTGGGTTGACTTCATTGATCTGTGTGCTTTAATTACTTGCGCAAGCAGAGCGCGCAAGTAATATTTTCGCCCGGTCCGTATGCACCGTCCCAGCTTTTGATGCGTATGCAAATAAAACAGCAAATTGTGCCTGATTTGCTGGGACCAGATTACATTCATGACCATATGTCTTACATCATCATTGAGAGCTAGTCATACGTGTATATATATGTAATTTGTAAAATAAAATAGCAAATTGTGCCTGATTTGCTGGGACCAGAGCTACATGGTGTGTTACGTGTGTATATGTATAACTAGCTCTCAATGATGACGTAAGAAATATGTGGATTAAAGGACCCAATGCCAGAGTGTAATTGGTCTTCGATTGTGACGTAATGACGATATGTTTTAGTGTTGGGAGGATTAAAGGTAATGTTCCTGTGTATACATGTATGTAATCTGGCACCACTGCATCCGTACAAATTACATACATATGTATGACTAGCTCTCAATGATGACGTAAGAAATATGGTCATGTATGTAATCTGGTCCCAGCAAATCAGGCACAATTTGCTGTTTTATTTGCATACGCATCAAAGTGGCGGGTTGGCTGGGACGGTTTTAGGCGCAAAGTAACCACAGTATACCGCTAATCAACTTACAAATTACATATATATAGTATCTGTATGACTAGCTCTCAATGATGACGTAAGAAATATGGTCATGTATGTAATCTGGTACCAGCAAATCAGGCACAATTTGCTGTTTTATTTGCATACGCATAAAAAGTGGCGGGTTGGCTGGGACGGTTTTTGGCGCAAAGTAACCACAGTATACCGCTAATCAACTTACAAATTACATATGCATATGTATGACTAGCTCTCAATGATGACGTAAGAAATATGGTCATGTATGTAATCTGGTCCCAGCAAATCAGGCACAATTTGCTGTTTTATTTGCATACGCATCAAAAGTGGCAGGTTGGCTGGGACGGTTTTTGGCGCAAAGTAACCACAGTATACCGCTAATCAACTTACAAATTACATATGCATATGTATGACTAGCTCTCAATGATGACGTAAGAAATATGGTCATGTATGTAATCTGGTCCCAGCAAATCAGGCACAATTTGCTGTTTTATTTGCATACGCATAAAAAGTGGCGGGTTGGCTGGGACGTTTTTTGGCGCAAAGTAACCACAGTATACCGCTAATCAACTTACAAATTACATATATATATATAGTATAATTATGTATAACTAGCTCTCAATGATGACGTAAGAAATATGTGGATTAAAGGACCCAATGCCAGAGTGTAATTGGTTTTCGATGGTGACGTAATGACGATATGTTTTAGTGTTGGGAGGATCAAAGGTAATGCTCCTGTGTATACATGTATGTAATCTGGCACCACTGCCGTATCCGGCACAATTTGCTGGGACGGTGCATACGCATAAAAAGTGGCGGGTTGGCTGGGACGGACAAATTACATATACATATACATAGAGTATATGTATATATAATTGGTTGACAGTTTGTAGCGGTCGAAAGTACTTGCGCGCTCTGCTTGCGCACTAGTTGGCCATTTATGGCCTACTAGTGTGGAACAAGCAAGTATGCACTCGACAGAGTGCAGTTCTAGTTGCCTCTGTAGTCAAATTTACTGTAATAGTAGATTTAATAAACAATGTTACCCCTCCATTTTCTGTTGATGTGTTTCTATTACCAGTCACGTTCATTTACATGTTGCTTGCAATCATGAACAAGAAAGCTTTCTTTGTTTTAAGTTTCGTACTGTGAACCCAATCCCTGCAAGAACGGTGGAACATGCGTGCAGAACGACAATGACTTTGACTGCGAGTGCACGGAAGGGTATAAAGGCCGCTTCTGCCATGTTGGTAAATACTATCACTACATGTGACATATATCCTCTTCATTCCATTGTATGTAGACTCACAAATTGTGTACCGACCGAGGTGTGTATATTTACCAGGCTGTGTTGATTTCGCGGACTAATACTATGACGAAAAATGTTCGTCAACTACCCTTTTTCACAAACGAAAGCTAATGGAAACTAAATGAAAACAAAGCTATGATGACTAAATATATTGACAATTTCAAACAATTAAAAACTAGACTAAAATGTTAGGAAGGGACTAGTGGACAAGAGATCCAGTGTAAGTAAATGACAAGTCATTTTACACTTGGTTGCATGCTGAAAATAGTCGATCTACAAGCTCATGATGATAAGAATAGCCACATTTTGTGGCTATTTTCAGCAAGTGTAAAATCTGCCATTACGACGGCATCAAGGCCCGCCAAAATAAATTTTAGTCGACTATATCAACTGTAGCTTTAGTAGACTATAATCGTATGATATTTAGTCAACTAAAACTAGACTAACACTAACACATTCCGGGTGACTAGTCTAAAATGTGACTAAAACAAAAACAAAACTATTCAAGAGACTAAAACTAAAATCTAAATTTTCTGTAAAAATCAACACTGTTATACCAGGGCCCAAGGACTGTTATGTGGAGGACGGCGAGTCGTACCGCGGAAACGTCAGCGAGACAGACGACGGCCATGAATGCCTCTACTGGAACTCTCACTTCATCCTGGAGACAGGAACGAACCCCTTCAGCTCCTATGAGGATGCCGACGGACTGGGCCCGCATAACTTCTGCAGGTCCGCTTTTATTGCACTCACGCACATGGATGCATGTATACATTATACACCAAAAAAGTTGCAAACATATATTTAGAGAGGTAGAAATTATCATTATTATTATTATTATTATCATATTTATTTTAGGGGAAAAATGTTGGGACCAGATTTGACACATTGTACAATAACAAGCCGAAGTCCTGACGTCACTCGCTCATCCCCTGGTTTGCGGAAGTTTTTACTCTATGGAGAATAACCTTAGGTCAACTTAAAATCGTCTCATATAAGAATTGTGGTCCAAAAATAAACAAACTGTCTCTGCGATATTGTCGGGGAGGTGTATCTCTGTATCGTTTACGACAGTCAGTCACTCTCACTCACATATTTGATACAGCAAAAATACTACTAATTCGGTAGCAGTAACATAAGTAAGTACTGTATATGAGCCATGAGGCCCATAGGGCAGGAGCCTATCTCCTGTTTCTGTAGAGTGAGGCAGCTTGATGTACAAGTACATCATGTACGTCATGTCCCCCTGGACATGACGCTAGTATGTCGCAGGAACTTACCCCCAATCCAACCCTTGATGCTGAGTGCCAAGCAGGGAGGCACTGGGTTTTTTCAGAGTCTTTGGTATGACCTGGCCGGGGATTGAACCCCGACCTCCCGGTCTCAAGGCGGAAACTCTAACCACAAGGCCACTGAGCTGGCAGTAACATTAGTCGGGATGATTTGTTTATTTTTGACTCCTACCTGTATACACAGGTTTAATGTTGGTCTTTAGTTCAATGTTTGTTTTGTAAATGCCATTCACAATGAAGGGAAAATTTACGTCATGATGTGCCTCATTATGTCATATTTATGACATTATGTCTCTTTATTGTTTGTGTTGGCACTTTTTGTTTTACATCACCATTACATCACCTAATCAACATGAGTTAGACATTAATATATTAGCGCCCCTCACTTCACACGGGTGTGATTTTTCAAACACAGTTCTTATAGGTGATGAACGAACCCTGGGAACAGCGTCCGATATTGGCATCAGAGTTCGGTGCTGCATATTCTGAAACATGACCTCACATGGTTATAAATTTAAAAAAAATTGCTGCTCATGTTTCTGTGATCCAGAAACCCAGATGGAGACGCAATGCCCTGGTGTTTCTTCAGAAGAGGTCGCAAGCTGTGGTGGGACTACTGTGATGTAACCGAGTGCCCCGAGCCCACAGGTCAGATTGAGAGAGAGAGAGAGAGAGAGAGAGTGACCCATATGCGACAAAGTACATATCCTGCAACATATCCTGCATAACTCTTCAGACAACTCCCTGAAATATCATATTCAGTTTTCAGTAGCATGTCACTTTATTATAGCAGGCACCCCTTTATCAAGTGCGAGAGAGCACGGAATGTGCTCAACTGATTGGCTGAGCACGGAATGTGATGTATGATGATAGAAACGCCCCTCACTTCCACACAAGTGTGATTTCTTTGTATTTTCAGATGAAGTACCAACTAGTGTATCCCCTCCCGGTCCCCAGCCTAAACCAACAGTTCCCCAGCCTAAACCAACAGTTCCCCAGCCTAAACCAACAGTTCCCCAGCCTAAACCAACAGTTCCCCAGCTTAAACCAACAGTTCCCCAGCCTAAACCAACAGTTCCGCAGCCCAAACCAACCGATCCTCAGGCCAGAACAACCGAGACCCCATCCAAACTGGAGCAGTTCACCACCTGTGGGAAACCCGAGCCTAGGAAGCCCCTCACACGTATATATGGAGGTCTGAAAGTGAATCCTGGGGCTCTGCCTTGGCAAGTGTCCCTGCAAGCAAGGCTGAAGGGGACTAGCCTTCCCTATAGACATCTGTGTGGAGGAGTCCTCATCAAGAGCTGCTGGGTACTGACGGCTGCCCACTGCATGTAAGCAATTATTAGGCTACTTAAAAAAAATCACACCTTAACGTGAAGTGTCGAGCGGTGCCTTTGGAGTGTGCAGTTGTTGACTTACTAGAATTTTCGACCTATGGGTCTAACACAAAAAGAAAATTGGTGTTACACAAAAAACTCGGATTCCCATCATGCACCTGCACCCCACACCGATAGTTTCAAAGGACACAAAAACAGCGCCACTAGAAGGTAGGTCACCTAGCGGTATTGCAGCGTCTGTACTCAAACAGACGCATGCACACGCGCACACACGCACGCACGCACACACGCACATACGCACGCACACACACACACACACACACACGGCACGTCATTGGAGCGGTTAGGCACCGCTCATAAATACGTTGTAATGTCATTAAATAGTAAAATGTAACCCATTTGAAGCAAAGGTACTCCTTCTCCAAGATCTTATTGGAGTGAATGCAATCATTTATATTCTGCCACTTTATTTTGAACAGTGATCCAAAGAATGAATTGGAGGTGATGGCAGGAAGTCTGTCACTGGATTTGCAAGAGCCCACAGAGCAAACATTGGTCGTGGAGCAGGCCATAGTTCATGAGAACTACAGAGAGACGTCTGCAGCCGTTTACAATGACATAGGTTAGTGGTTATCAACTCTTTTCATATCAAGGCCCATTATTTATCCTGCATTTGAGCCATGGACCACCATTTGATGAGATGTAGCCTCTCAGACCCAAGACTTGGAATATGTTGTTATCCTTGGATAGGATTTTGTCCACAATTCTATGCTGTATTGATGGTACGGACAATGTACGCATCGCTCCTCCACCACCACCGATCGATACTGTGTTGATCAGTCCGGTGGTGTCCCGCTATTGACGTTCCCCCCAAACCGGTAGTTCCGTTAGTTCCGCCCTGACCATCACTAACGGACTGGGACCACCATCATCAGCGTCGTCGTCATCATCGTCGTCGTCGTCGTCGTCATCATCATCATCATCGTCATCATCATCATCACTGGCATTACCAACCGGCATTACACCGTTTATCACACCTGCCCCAGTGACAGTTCCCCCCCCCCCCCCCCCCCTCCTCCTCCTCCTTCCTCACCCCACACCGCCCCCTCTGAAACACCACAGGGCAGCAAAGGACCATTTTCCACAGATGAACTGGATAAATTATTTTCCAATAGAGGCCTTCACATTATGCATCAGAATATAAACAGTTTAAAATGCCCATCAAAGATCTCGGAGATCAGAGCCATATTTGGAATGGGAAAAGTGGACATTCTCTCCTTTTTAGAGACCAAACTAGATGACTCAGTAAACGATTCCGAAATTGAAATGTTAGGTTATAATATTATCAGAAAGGACAGAGACCGTTCAGGGGGGGGGGGAGTGTGTATATACATAAGAAACAATATTAATTATAATGTACTCTCTGAATTAGGAAAAAATACAGAATCCATCTGGGTGAAGATCATTTTTCCTAAAACAAAACCCTTAATAATAGGTACAATATACAGACCCCCAGACCAAAACCAATTTTACGACCATATTGAAGAGGACTTAACAGAAATAGGAAATTTAGAGACAATTATTTTAGGCGATTATAATACCCACATGTACCGGAAAGACACCAACATTTTCAAATCATTCTCCAGATTTTGTAATTTACATAACCTCACTCAACTGATAAAGCACGTTACTAGGCCAGCCTCTCACTCCACAATCGACCTGATATTGACATCCGACCCGGCCAAAATCTCTCTAAGTGGGGTAATCAAAAGCAGTCTGAGTGACCATAACATTATCATTTGCACACGTAAAATTCACAAATCAGCAGTTCACTGTCATACCACCGTTAAAAAAAGATCCATGAAACAATACTCAAATGATGCTCTCACAGCAGCTTTAGAAGAAATAGACTGGTCACAAAATATCGTTTTTGGCTATCCTGGATAACATTGCTCCCACAAAAATGGTGAGAATCAGGGCCCGTACAGAGCCATGGATGAGTGGTGAAATATTACATGCCATCAAACTGAGAAACAAATACTATTCAGAATATAACAAAAATAAAAATGTCCAAATTCATGACAAATTCAAAAGACAAAGAAATATAGTAAAGAGACTAATCACAAACGCCAAAAAAGACTACATTAATGATAATTTTGAATCAAACAAACAACACCCAGACAAATTATGGGAGGCTCTAAATAAACTAGGTTGCAGCAACAAACTTCAAACGAAATCTTCTAATTTCTGTATCATATCAAGCGGTGCCATTATCACTGACAAATTATTAGTAGCAAACTGTTTCAATAATTTCTTCACCAATATTGCCACACAATTAGTAAATAAACTCCCCCCGCATTCTGGCCTGTACGGTTCTGATCACATTAAAGCACATTACGCAAAACTAGGCGCTATAAACGACTCATTCTCATTCAAATCAGTAACTAATGAAGAGGTGCTAAAAAAACTAAACGCCCTTCAGCCAAACAAGGCCACTGGTCATGACAACTTACCAACCAGATTCCTCAGGGACGCTGCTGTCTCTATAGCCCCTATAATAACCCACATCTCAAACCTATCCATCAGTCAAAGCCACGTTCCCCAGGAACTTAAAATGGCACGAGTAATCCCCCTGTACAAAAAGGGAAGTAAATTAGACACAGGAAACTACTGCCCTGTCTCTATCTTGTGTTCTATGTCCAAAATCATAGAGAGAATAATTTATGAACAAATTAGCAGATATTTAAGCGAACGCAATCTGCTGTTCGAATTCCAATCCGGTTTCAGAACATCACACTCCACTGACACATGCCTATTATATCTAAATGACTACATCAAACGCGAGGTAGACGCGGGGAAATACTGTGGGATGGTCATGCTGGACCTTCAAAAGGCATTTGATACTGTCAATCATTCAATCCTACTGGACAAGCTGAAGGCGACTGGTTTTGATAGTACTTCACTATGTTGGATGAGGTCCTACCTGGAAGGTAGAGAACAAATGGTTGACATTATTGGAACCATGTCCTCCCCCCTCCCAGTGAACTGTGGGGTTCCCCAAGGAAGCATATTAGGGCCATTACTCTTCCTACTATATATTAACGACATGAGCGCTGCATGTAATTGTAAGTTGTTTTTGTTTGCCGATGACTCAGCACTCCTGATTTCGGGAGAAAACAAAGTGCAGGTTGAGGAGGCTCTTAGTACAGAACTCACAAAAATCCGAACCTGGCTTACCGATAACAAGCTCTCATTGCACCTCGGGAAAACCGAATCCATCCTTTTTGGGTCCAACCATTCCCTGAGTAAGATAAATGGAGATGATTTTAAGGTCCGTGTCGATGACATAGTCATCTCTAGCAAAGTAGAGATCACATATCTAGGATGTATCCTTGACAATAAACTGACAGGAGATAGCATGGCATCAAGGGTGATCAAAATAATTAATCAAAGGACAAGATTCTTAGGCAGAATATCCTCCTTCATTAACAAAAGGGCCCTCAGGACCTTAGCTGGAGCCCTCATACTGCCCATCTTTGACTATGCTTGTACGTCCTGGTTCCCTAACACCTCAATGGCACATAAAACCAAGCTTCAAACTTCTCAAAACAAACTAATCCGTCTTCTTCTCCACCTAGGGCCCATGACCCACCTATATGCGGAGCATTTTGACAGCATAGGCTGGCTCAGGGTGGAAGACAGAGTCAAGCAATTGAAGATGGGCCTGACTTTCAAAATTGTAAATGCAACTTTACCCTCCATGCCCTCAGTACCCACTTACTTGTCTAATTACTTTAAAAAAGTGAGCAACACCCACAGCTATAAAACTAGAGGGAGCGTGAACAACGATCTGGTGCCACCCATTTATAAAACAAATATGAGCAAATTCACCTTTCAAAGCACTGCTACCCAGGTGTGGAATGCCCTCCCCCCCATCGCTCAAAACGAACAAATCACTGGCTTCCTTCAAGACAGGCCTAAAAATTCACCTGTCAGCAGGTCAAAGGGAGAGGAGGTGATCGCCCCAGCCTCTTTGTGCGAATAACCCCCTTCTGATTAAACCTTCGTCCCCAACCTGTGCATACTGTATATTTCATGTTTAGAGGAAATGTATATGTTGCTTTAAATTATTATTGTTATATCACTTACTATTACTGTGTTAACTTATTATTCATGTCATGTGTGAGTGTATAGGACCTGAATGGAAACAAGGCCGCAAAAATTAAAATTAAGTAATGCAGAACAATAATTTTACACTCTCAAGTGTTAGCTGGGGGCCACCTGGAAACCCCTCAATCAATTGGTGGTTCCCAGACCACTGGTTGAAAACCACTGATATAGGTGATCAATGTACGGTAGCTCAACTCTTAACCCAAAATCGCTACGTTTATCGTCATGCACATATGGTCATAAATGTCCTCTTATCTGTTTTAGCTTTGTTGAAGCTGAAAGGTGCAAACGGCATCTGTGCCAACGAGACCCAGTTTGTGAAGGCGGCTTGTCTGCCTGATGCTCCATTTCCTGATGGATCAGAGTGCTCCATTGCTGGATGGGGTGCTACGGAGGATTGTAAGAACATTATTATTAGGATTGGGTGCTACGGAGTATTGTAAGAACAGTATTGTAAGAACATTATTATTAGGCTATTTCAAAACTCTTTAAAAAAAAAATCACATTCCGGCCAATCACAATTGTCGTCCTCACTTTTCTGTCCTCACTTTTTGAGGGGCGCTAGCCGCTCCTATATTCAGCTATAGTGTAGATTTTTATCTTACACAAGCATAAATTCCCATTGAAAATGAATGGAGAATTTACGTCATGATGATGTACGATGATAAGAGCGCCCCTCACTCAATTTTCTGTCCTCACTTTGTATCCTCAATTCCGTGCTCAGCCAATCAAATCATCGCTATGGGGGGTGCACACATTGCTCAGCCAATCAAATCATCGCTATAGAGTACACACACACAAAAGCTGGGGCTAGCGCCCCTGAAAAACATTCCCAAAAAAACTTAATTTTTCTAATAGAAGTAGTGAAAATAGCCGATCTACAAGCTCTTGTGAATTTGTAGATCTGCTAATTTCACTAGTTTGGTTCCTGGGAAAATGTCAATGGGGGGGGGGGGGGGGGGGGTCTTGAGCTAAAATGTTTGGGAACCACTGAATAGAGAGTTTAAGTGATTGGTTACAGTATACCTTCTTTTTCATTTCATTCCTGGTGGCGGTATAGCTCAATATGGTTCGCGGTACCTAATGGATGCCCAGGTGCTGCTCATTGACCAGCAGAAGTGCTCTGACAAGACGGTCTATGGGAACGTCATTGACGGCAGCATGTTCTGTGCCGGCTACCTGCAAGGAGGGATAGACTCATGCCAGGTCAGTATGGAGGAATCCGTGTGTGTGTGTGTGTGTGTGTGTGTGTGTGTGTGTGTGTGTGTGTGTGTGTGTGTGTGTGTGTGTGTGTGTGTATGTGTGTGCGATGCTGCAGGAAATGGATTAAAAAGAAACCAACGTATCGACATTTAAGGTCTTCTTCAGGGAATGTGTGGTCCTTTGTCTGCCGAGTACATAGTGATCTCTGATCAGTACTCTGGTGATAAAACAAACAAACAAACAAACAAAATATACTGTATGCATGTATATTGTTCCGTGAAACATTTTGTATAATAGGGACAGTATTCTACACCTCTGCTAATGTTCAATTTCAAAATGGTTTAACTGAAAGGGTGTGGCTCCCATAATAAAAATAAATAAAATACAGGGGTGTATCGTATCGTTACACCGTATGTTGTAAACATAGGCCTACTATATATTTCCTGTGGTCCTATGTAATGCCTTGTTTGCAACCCATGCCCTACACAGCCCTGGGAAGCCCACCCACCCTGCCGGAAATATGCGCTCCCCTTTTGTTTGAAATTGATTGACATTTTTATTTCACACTATGCAGAATGGGTACATTTCAAACAAAAGCACAAAACAATACAAAGATTGTTACTGTGGACGACACCATGAGTAGGCCTATTCAGGGGTGCCCACACTTTTTTGACTTGAGAGCTACTTTCAAAATGACCAGCTGAACATGATCTACCCACCAAAAACATAATACCATTGCTCAAAATGGCTTTGTAATAGCGGCGCTGGCATTATATTTAAGACAAATGCACTTGGAATGGGAAAGGGGAGAAATGAAATAGGTAGAGTTTTTTTGTATTTCATTTGTAATCTACTGACATTTGTGCGCAGCAACACGCTTGAAAACAAAGTATTGCATTGAGCTGACATATAACATAAAATACTAGATAACATACAATAGGCCCTATTGTATGTTATCTAGTATTTTATGTTATTCACATTTATAAAGGATGTTAATTTCATGTTCCAGGGTGACTCTGGAGGCCCGCTGACATGTGAGAGGAATAATACCCATTTCCTTTATGGTCTTGTGAGCTGGGGAGACAAATGTGCTGTAGAGAATAAACCAGGCGTCTATGCAAAGGTCACCCACTTCCTGGACTGGATCAAGTCAAAGACGCAAGCGGTATAAGTATTGCTGTAAAACGATGGCTTGGGGGAAAAGTGTAATATAAATGATGTTTAACCAGTTAACTCATCACTTGTTTCCTGTTGATTTATGCAGTGATTTTTGTCATAAATAAACAGTTCTTTCATAATTCCAACGTGTATATTATATTATAGCCTACACAGTCAATCAGCAGTGCAGTGGAGTAAGCAGATTCAGTCCCTCAAGTCAAGTGTATTATTATAAGATTTGTATGACTGCATAAAGAGATAAATGCAAAGCAGCACATCTGCTACTTTTGATACTTTTGTGATGCCGTAGCAAGTAGAGCAATAATTTTCAAAAAATATATATATGAATATGAATATGGAGATAAGAGGTTTCTGGCCACAACATGTAAGCCATATTTAATGTTTTAGCAGTTAGGCTACCACTCAATAAACAAGTAAGACGCCCTGAGGGCAAGAAGTGAAATTGCCCTAAAGGGCGAGGTTGCTTGCACGCATCCGCCTGGGTGATGGAAGACTGCTGGGCTGGCGCTTTGGCATGGGGGGTCAGATCAACATATGGAATGAATTCTGTACTGTCCATATAGTGTGTCTTGAGTGTACAGGGTTTGATAAGGTCAGATCAACATGGAATGTCAGAACAGGTCAGCTCCATATATGGAGATCTAAGTGTCGCAGCAGAGGCAGTGTCTTGAGTGTACAGGTTTTGATGAGGTCTGGCCATATATGGAGTGTGTCTTGAGTGTACAGGGTTTGATGAGGTCAGATCAACATGTGGAATATGGAATGTGTCTTGAGTGTAGGGAGACCTGACGGACGGACGGACGGGCAGGTTTTTCATGTTTTCATAGTAATCTGCGACCTACAGTTGCAATAAAATGCACCGCATTGAAGAGAACCTCCTTCATTACGTTTTGCTGACTTTGCGTGGCTGCTGGTGTCGTCATAACATGTGGCCAATATCACAGTATATATCACTAGTGTATTACTAGCCGTGGGCATACAATGTCCATGGCGTTATTAGGTAACTGTTTGTGTGACGTCAGCATAGAACCCAGTCAAATATATATGCTGCAGATGCCTCTAGACAGAGAGCAAGACCTACAGTTCGAGGCAACTATCCTGAACACTTTCCGTTAATGACTGTCAACTTGAAAGAAAGTTGGGCGTATACTGTTCTGCATGTTGTTTAGACTGTAAACAGTCAGCATGATCATTAAAGAATATCGAATCATCCTCCCTGTTTCAATGTCAGAATTCCAGGTGGGCCATCGCTACTCGACTGCATCGGCTAGTAAGATGGGAGACAGACAGGTGGAGGTGGAAGTGTTGTCTAATGAGTCCTATACTAAAGATGGGGAGAGCGGACAGTACACACACAAGAGATATCGCCATAACAACTTGCCAAAAGTTTTTACTTGGTTTTGTCCTAAATCAACCCTTTTCCACGAGGAGGCCTGGAATGCGTACCCTAATTGCCGGACCACTATTACAAATGAGTACATGAAGGACAAATTTTTCATCATGATTGAGACACGGCACAAGCCTGACATGGGAGAGGAGGACAATGTTCACGGATTAGACGAAGAGGAATGGAGGAAAGTTGAAGTTGTTCACATCAACATTGCTGACAGAAGTCAATTACCGAGAGCAGACTACGACCCTGAAGCGGATCCCGCCATATTCGAATCGGAGAAGACAGGAAGAGGGCCCCTCGGACCTGACTGGAAGAATGAACTCAATGACATGAATTGTCCTCATATGTGTATCTATAAGCTAGTCAAGGTCCTGTTCAAGTTTTGTGGTTTCCAGAGTAAGACGGAGGAATATATACAGGCGCAAGAAAAGCGCATAATTACCCTCTTCCATAGACAGCTGTTTTGCTGGATTGACCATTGGATCGACCTGACGATGGAAGATGTATGTCGCCTGGAGGATGAAATTAAGAATGACCTGAAGATTAATATGGAGAACTGTGACACAGGCGACTGAAAAGTGATACTAACCTGCTTAGTACACTACATACACGACATACACTAATGCATGTGGCTCTGGTGAGATGAGCTGTGTGTCCTGATACATCAACCCAGCACATCTGGATCACCATATACCAATACCAGATCTACCCAGTCAATATGCACTGAACACGAGCAAATCCATACTCAATTCTGATACACTTGAAATTAGCTCCAGTTTAAGCTTTACAGTATGAGATGAACGAATGAGGCTGGGTTTGGCTTCTGAGCAAACCCAGCCTCAGAAGTATTGCCAACCAGGCCAACAACAGCCATTACTGTTATGCTATTACTATATTCTCTCTAAATACCGGTATCTGGAGATGTGTGTGTCTATACGGAGATCCCGAAATCTCCCTAGTTGGTGTCAAACGTGACTGATGACATCATAAACTGGCCTCCGGGTACTCTGACATGGGTACTGACGTCATAGCACCTGCTGACAAACCGGTACTGCATTTGTAACTTTAATATGATGATTGGCAATGTTTTTTTTACGTTTTTTTGCGGTTAAGTTTGAATTGTCTTTTTTAGTATGGTAGTTAGTTACAATTAAAGTACCTGTTGTTGTGCAGTAGTGCAGTACCAATTTAGAACGAGCGACTGCCAACTGGTGGTGCCATATCTTATAAGGTTTTCAGCTATTACTTACAATGGTGGAAACGTTCTCTTTCTAAATGCTATGCTCTCCTGTACTGTTGCTTCTCTGCATGCATGAATCCGCCTGGCATCCCCCAACTGGAACCTGTATTATGTTATGTTATTAATGGCAAGGTATTAGGCACTGCCCTCATTTACCTTCAAGCCATCACAGATTAGTTGAACAGCCAATGGATGGTGACTCATCTCCATCCAACACAGCTTTGGGCTGTCTTTTCTGCCTCTCTCCAGCTGGTTCCCCGTCTCTTCAGCTCCACCTCAGTGTCTCGCCTCAAGGTGTTCTTTAGGCCGCCCTATCTTCGCTTCACCTGCCTGGGGGTTCCAAGTCAGGGCCTGCCTGGGGGTTCCAAGTCAGGGCCTGCCTGGGGGCTCCAAGTCAGGGCCTGCCTGGGGGCTCCAAGTCAGGGCCTGCCTGGGGGTTCCAAGTCAGGGCCTGCCTGGGGGTTCCAAGTCAGGGCCTGCCTGGGGGTTCCAAGTCAGGGCCTGCCTGGGGGCTCCAAGTCAGGGGCTGCCTGGCATGTAGTACTAGCTGCCGGTTTCCTCAGGGTGTGACCGATCCATCCCCACTTTCTTATCAAGATCTGTTTCTCCCACCGGTTCCTGTCTCCCTTTCCATTCCATTTCCTCATTTCTGATGCCAATGGATGTGAGTGATAATTTATGCCTATTCATCCAAAATTAGTACAGTTGTAACTCAGGTCCGTTTGACTAAGAATATAGAAGGTTTAAGCTGTTAAGTCAGTGAGGTTGGTTTAGACTGTAACAACCCCTACGGTTTGGACTACGGAAGGTATAGACAACCACGTGTCTCACCTATACTCAAAGTGGTGTCATCCCCTATGTTCCCTGGGTTCTATGGTCCCCGCTTACCTTGAGGTTAGGGTTGTAAACGTGGAACCTAGAACCCAAGGAACATAGATAGCTGCTCATTTTCACCTGACCAGGGGCAGAGCTAGAATCACTCTCAAGCTGATATATCAGAGTACAGAGAATATATATAGTAGAATACCTCCACAAATTTTTACACATATATTTTGAGCGTTTTAAAATATTTAAAGCCCCATTTTCAGTAGACATTACCTTAGTGTCCAAATGTTAAAACTTTTGCTCTTCAATGCCAATTGCTTATTAGAAACATTGTAATTGTATTCTGTTCAATGGAGAATATAATCTTTTCTTCGGTTGCCATTTATTTAACTGGCATTCATAAAGTTCAATTCTGGGTTAAACCAGACTGGGTCCAATTAATGGTGTGGCTTCATGTGGCCAGTCTATGATGCCAGTCCTCTATTACTATTTGGTAATATACGGTATATGTATATGTAATTTGTTAATTGATTAGCAGTATACTGTGGTTACTTGGGTCGTTACCTGCGTATGATGTCATGGTATAACTGGCTCTTGATGGTGACTTAATAATGATATGTTTCAGTGTCGGGTGGATTAAAGGTAATGCCCCTATGTATACAATACGTAATCTGACACCAATGCCAAAAAAACATGACTTGCACGCTCTGCTTGCGCAAGTAATGACTTATAATATTTTCAGTTCAGTAACCAAATGGACCCTCTTTGGTGGGCCATGAGCTATATATATATATGTAAACATAAGAGGGGTTAGCAATTTAGCACCCCTCAAAAATAAATCACACTTGTGTGACGTGAGGGGCATTCTTATGATCATACATCATCATACATCACATGCAGTGCTCAGCCAATCTAATCATCACTATGGGGTACACACAGATGCACAAAGCTGGGCATAGGAGGGGCTAGCTAGCGCCCCTCAACAATCTTATCATTGTCCATTTTAGCCATACTACAGTACATAGTTACTGCTAGTACAACAACCAAACCGGTGGTAGGGGCCGGTCAACACAACACACAGGCATCTCTGTTTGGAGGACATACCATTTCAAATTCAGGACACCCCTGCAAAAATTGGCATTGTTAGACAATGGTTTGTGTTGTGTGTGATGTTAGATCAGAGCTTGGTCAGCCTATAAGGTGTTGGAGGGTGATGATACCATTAGACGCGTAGCTAGATATTCTGTAGAACTATAGTTTTCTTGCCTCAACGGCTGTCAAGTTGAAGAGGTGTTGTATTTACACTGTTCTGCATACCACCATTCCACAAGTCAACATGCTCGTTAGGGAATTTCGAATCGTCTTACCCATTTCGGTAGAGGAGTACCGGGTGGGCCAGCTATACACGACCGCAGAGGCAAGTAAGCAAGAGACAGGCGCAGGACAAGGCGTGGAAGTGTTGGTCAACGAGCCCTATGAAAAAGATGGCGAGTCAGGACAGTACACACACAAGATCTACCACATGAATTGTAAAGATGGGGAGAGCAGACAGTACACACACAAGATATATCGCCATAACAACTTGCCAAAAGGTTTTACTTGGTTTTGTCCTAAATCAACCCTTTTCCACGAGGAGGCCTGGAATGCGTACCCTAATTGCCGGACCATTATTACAAATGAGTACATGAAGGACAATTTTTTCATCATGACTGAGACACGGCACAAGCCTGACATGGGAGAGGAGGACAATGTCCACGGATTAGACGAAGAGGAATGGAGGAAAGTTGAAGTTGTTCACATCAACATTGCTGACAGAAGTCAATTACCGAGAGCAGACTACGACCCTGAAGCGGATCCCGCCATATTCGAATCAGAGAAGACAGGAAGAGGGCCCCTCGGACCTGACTGGAAGAATGAACTCAATGACATGAATTGTCCTCATATGTGTATCTATAAGCTAGTCAAGGTCCTGTTCAAGTTTTGTGGTTTCCAGAGTAAGACGGAGGAATATATACAGGCGCAAGAAAAGCGCATAATTACCCTCTTCCATAGACAGCTGTTTTGCTGGATTGACCATTGGATCGACCTGACGATGGAAGATGTATGTCGCCTGGAGGATGAAATTAAGAATGACCTGAAGATTAATATGGAGAACTGTGACACAGGCGACTGAAAAGTGATACTAACCTGCTTAGTACACAAGTAAGACGCGCAAACGCGGGAAGCGAACGCAGCTCGTGTGTGTGTGGTTGTGTGTGTGTGTGTGTGTGTGTGTGTGTGTGTGTGTGTGTGTGTGTGTGTGTGTGTGTGTGCTACAGCTGCGCCCTGTGTGTGTGTGTGTGTGTGTGTGTGTGCTACAGCTGCGCCCTCTGGTGGCGGGCGGGTGTTGTCACAGCGGGACAGACACACAGACATGAGCAGCAGGGTCTCATAGTAAGTGGCTCACTGCGTTCGCAACTACATACACGACATACACTAATGCATGTGGCTCTGGTGAGATGAGCTGTGTGTCCTGATACATCAACCCAGCACATCTGGATCACCATATACCAATACCAGATCTACCCAGTCAATATGCACTGAACACGAGCAAATCCATACTCAATTCTGATACACTTGAAATTAGCTCCAGTTTAAGCTTTACAGTATGAGATGAACGAATGAGGCTGGGTTTGGCTTCTGAGCAAACCCAGCCTCAGAAGTATTGCCAACCAGGCCAACAACAGCCATTACTGTTATGCTATTACTATATTCTCTCTAAATACCGGTATCTGGAGATGTGTGTGTCTATACGGAGATCCCGAAATCTCCCTAGTTGGTGTCAAACGTGACTGATGACATCATAAACTGGCCTCCGGGTACTCTGACATGGGTACTGACGTCATAGCACCTGCTGACAAACCGGTACTGCATTTGAAACTTTAATATGATGATTGGCAATGTTTTTTTTACGTTTTTTTGCGGTTAAGTTTGAATTGTCTTTTTTAGTATGGTAGTTAGTTACAATTAAAGTACCT
The DNA here is from genome assembly GCF_964188405.1 of Protomyctophum parallelum. NCBI lineage: Eukaryota > Metazoa > Chordata > Actinopteri > Myctophiformes > Myctophidae > Protomyctophum > Protomyctophum parallelum. Next base: position 18,762,258 of record NC_139704.1, on the reverse strand, counting down.
GTTGTTGTGCAGTAGTGCAGTACCAATTTAGAACGAGCGACTGCCAACTGGTGGTGCAATATCTTATAAGGTTTTCAGCTATTACTTACAATGGTGGAAACGTTCTCTTTCTAAATGCTATGCTCTCCTGTACTGTTGCTTCTCTGCATGCATGAATCCGCATGGCATCCCCCAACTGGAACCTGTATTATGTTATGTTATTAATGGCAAGGTATTAGGCACTGCCCTCATTTACCTTCAAGCCATCACAGATTAGTTGAACAGCCAATGGATGGTGACTCATCTCCATCCAACACAGCTTTGGGCTGTCTTTTCTGCCTCTCTCCAGCTGGTTCCCCGTCTCTTCAGCTCCACCTCAGTGTCTCGCCTCAAGGTGTTCTTTAGGCCGCCCTATCTTCGCTTCACCTGCCTGGGGGTTCCAAGTCAGGGCCTGCCTGGGGGTTCCAAGTCAGGGCCTGCCTGGGGGCTCCAAGTCAGGGCCTGCCTGGGGGTTCCAAGTCAGGGCCTGCCTGGGGGTTCCAAGTCAGGGCCTGCCTGGGGGCTCCAAGTCAGGGGCTGCCTGGGGGTTCCAAGTCAGGGCCTGCCTGGGGGTTCCAAGTCAGGGCCTGCCTGGGGGCTCCAAGTCAGGGGCTGCCTGGCATGTAGTACTATAGCTGCCGGTTTCCTCAGGGTGTGACTGATCCATCCCCACTTTCTTATCAAGATCTGTTTCTCCCACCGGTTCCTGTCTCCCTTTCCATTCCATTTCCTCATTTCTGATGCCAATGGATGTGAGTGATAATTTATGCCTATTCATCCAAAATTAGTACAGTTGTAACTCAGGTCCGTTTGACTAAGAATATAGAAGGTTTAAGCTGTTAAGTCAGTGAGGTTGGTTTAGACTGTAACAACCCCTACGGTTTGGACTACGGAAGGTATAGACAACCACGTGTCTCACCTATACTCAAAGTGGTGTCATCCCCTATGTTCCCTGGGTTCTATGGTCCCCGCTTACCTTGAGGTTAGGGTTGTAAACGTGGAACCTAGAACCCAAGGAACATAGATAGCTGCTCATTTTCACCTGACCAGGGGCAGAGCTAGAATCACTCTCGAGCTGATATATCAGAGTACAGAGAATATATATAGTAGAATACCTCCACTAATTTTTACACGTATATTTTGAGCGTTTTAAAATATTTAAAGCCCCATTTTCAGTAGTCCAAATTAGTGTCCAAATGTTAAAACTTTTGCTCTTCAATGCCAATTGCTTATTAGAAACATTGTAATTGTATTCTGTTCAATGGAGAATATAATCTTTTCTTCGGTTGCCATTTATTTAACTGGCATTCTTAAAGTTCAATTCTGGGTTAAACCAGACTGGGTCCAATTAATGGTGTGGCTTCATGTGGCCAGTCTATGATGCCAGTCCTCTATTACTATTTGGTAATATACGGTATATGTATATGTAATTTGTAAATTGATTAGCAGTATACTGTGGTTACTTGGGTCGTTACCTGCGTATGATGTCATGGTATAACTGGCTCTTGATGGTGACTTAATAATGATATGTTTCAGTGTCGGGTGGATTAAAGGTAATGCCCCTATGTATACAATACGTAATCTGACACCAATGCCAAAAAAACATGACTTGCACGCTCTGCTTGCGCAAGTAATGACTTATAATATTTTCAGTTCAGTAACCAAATGGACCCTCTTTGGTGGGCCATGAGCTATATATATATATGTAAACATAAGAGGGGTTAGCAATTTAGCACCCCTCAAAAATAAATCACACTTGTGTGAAGTGAGGGGCATTCTTATGATCATACATCATCATACATCACATGCAGTGCTCAGCCAATCTAATCATCACTATGGGGTACACACAGATGCACAAAGCTGGGCATAGGAGGGGCTAGCTAGCGCCCCTCAACAATCTTATCATTGTCCATTTTAGCCATACTACAGTACATAGTTACTGCTAGTACAACAACCAAACCGGTGGTAGGGGCCGGTCAACACAACACACAGGCATCTCTGTTTGGAGGACATACCATTTCAAATTCAGGACACCCCTGCAAAAATTGGCATTGTTAGACAATGGTTTGTGTTGTGTGTGATGTTAGATCAGAGCTTGGTCAGCCTATAAGGTGTTGGAGGGTGTTGATACCATTAGACGCGTAGCTAGATATTCTGTAGAACTATAGTTTTCTTGTCTCAACGGCTGTCAAGTTGAAGAGGTGTTGTATTTACACTGTTCTGCATACCACCATTCCACAAGTCACCATGCTCGTTAGGGAATTTCGAATCGTCTTACCCATTTCGGTAGAGGAGTACCGGGTGGGCCAGCTATACGCGATCGCAGAGGCAAGTAAGCAAGAGACAGGCGCAGGACAAGGCGTGGAAGTGTTGGTCAACGAGCCCTATGAAAAAGATGGCGAGTCAGGACAGTACACACACAAGATCTACCACATGAATTGTAAATTGCCTAAATTAATCACTATGGTTGCACCAAGAGGTTCTCTTATTTGCCACGAGGAGGCCTGGAATGCGTACCCTAATTGCCGGACCATTATTACAAATGAGTACATGAAGGACAACTTTTTAATTAAGATTGAGACAATGCACAAGCCTGATATGGGAGAGGAGGACAATGTTCACGGATTAGATGCAAAGGAATGGAAGAAAGCTGAAGTTGTTCACATCAACATTGCTGACAAAAATCAGGTATCAACAGGGGACTACGACCCTGATACAGATCCTGCTATATTCAAGTCTGAGAAGACAGGGAGAAGCCCCCTGGGACCTGACTGGAAGAAAGAAGCTGCAAGCGACCCCAGTCGTCCTCATATGTGTGCCTATAAGCTAGTCACAGTCCACTTCAAATGGCGTGGATTTCAAACTAAGGTGGAGAACTATATACAGAAGCAAGAAAAGCGCATGTTTACCATCTTTCATAGACAACTTTTTTGCTGGATTGACAAATGGATCGACCTGTCCATGGATGATATACGACTTCTGGAGGATGAAACTAAGAGGGTGCTGGATGAGATCAGGAAGAATGGTGAATACAGGGGCATGGGTTTCACTGACTAATGAAACTGACCTGCTTGCTGTGGTGGAAGTATTACCCCACTACATTTCAGATGGAAATACACTTACTTTGCAGATTTTGATCCCCCTTTTATCCCTATTTTGGTTGTGCGGACTGCGGACAATTCCACTGTAGTCCCTTCCCTTCCGTCGCCAATAACCCATAATGGCTGGCTTGGATCATTAGGGAGGTTGCAAATGAGCATGTGTCCCCACTCCCCTCAGAAATCCATGAAGTCATCAGCCACTTCCTTTCACAGTGTTTGTCCAGGGCTAATCTCTCAAACCCCAGAATAATCAGTGCCAAATGTCTTGGGCACGCTGCCAGTAGGTCAAGGCCTTCATAATTTTTTTTCCAACATATATATTTTTTAAATATTTAACTTTTTATACAAAACTCACACCTGTGTGAAGTGAGGGGCACTCACTATCATCATACATCATCTCATTCTGGCCAATCACAATTTTTCGTCTTCACTTTTCTGACCTCACTTCAATATGTACTTTGCTCAGCCAATAAAATAATCGCTATGGGGTGATCAGCCAATCACAAGCCAATGTTTGTGTTCACACAAACCCGGAAAGCTGGAAATCGGAGGGGCTAGCGCCCCTCAAAAATGTATAATCAACGGTGCTCAGATGCGCTGAAACCTTTCCCCAATTTACGTTGCACCGCCCATCCGACCAATATTGACTCTGAGTCATATACAATTTAGGCATTTAGCAGACACTCTTAATCCAGAGTAAGCAAGAACAAAGAAAAACATGGTAATACATCAAATACATAAAAAGAGTCATCATGAATCATACGCAAGTCAAGAACCTAACAGTGGAATATCTAATGAAACTATAAGTGTATACATTATATAGTGTTATGTCTACATAAAGTGCTATTTAAGTTACACAAGTTGAGCCTATGCCTGTAGTGAGTCTGCAGTTCTGATTGCAATGGGAAGTGCATTCCATAGTTTTGGAGCCAGAAGGGAGAAGAGTTTGGGACGTGTGGAGCGTTATTCCGGCGTTTTTAGCGAAGGTTCCAGCTTCCCTGCGTCGGCTGGGGTGCGCTCAGATCGGTTTGTAGGGTGCGATCAGACTTGCAAGATATGGGGGAGCCAAACCTTTGGTTGCTTTGAATGCCAGCATCAGAGTTTTGTACTCTGGAGTAGACATTGTTTGTGTCTCTTTTATGCCCATATACTGTATGGAGATCTCTGTAATATATGGGCATATCCATCGGATCGGCTGTTCTGAACAACTGGAGATCCATATATGGACAACCATATTGTGTTTGTTTATGGTTATGTCTGAGTCAGAGCCTTGGTCTGGGCGCCAGCTGGCCAATTGGCCCCATCCTCTCATTAACCAATATTTTAATGTAAAAATCACATCCGTGTGAATCATTGTACAGCATCATACATCATCTCATTCCGGCCAAATCAGAATTTGCGTCCTAACCTTCGTCTTCAATGTTTGTGTTATACGCAATGTTTGTGTTTGCACACACTAAAAGCTGGACATAGGAGTGGCTAGCGCCCCTCAAAAAGGAAGTATACATCACAGGTCTGTGAGTTTATGCTAATACCGGTATATAATTGTCCTCAAGATACGCAAAGGACAGATACACCACACATTGACACACACAGATTTTCAAAATAGTAAATTCATTTTAGATGGCGGTGACTAGTGGCATACAATATGCCAAATTCAGGATATACCAACGGCAACGGTTTGTGTTGTGTGTGATGTCAGACCAGAGCTCAGGCAGCCTATGAAAGGTAGACATATCTTTAATCTACAACACTTGTTGCTCTCATTCCGTCTATACAACTATGTCTAGCCTCCTCGGATCACTCCACAACGGATTTAGCTATGGTCGTTCCATGCAGAAGTCATACCCTCGGCCTCGGAGGCACACCAAGACGGGCCAACCGGTCAGATCTATCCCAGCGCTAAGGCGGAGTTGTGCCCGCTACCAACCATACCCTTTTTTCTCTGCCTCAGCCCAGTCCACCTCCCCCACCAAGGACTCCGTACACTCAAACAGTGCCCAGGGATTGGTGGGGTTAAGGAACCTGGGAAATACTTGTTTCATGAACAGCATCCTGCAGTGTCTCAGTAACACACAGAGCCTACAGGACTACTGCATGGACAACTACAACAGAGACCTTAACAGCAGCAGCATCAACAACAACACAGTCCTTATGAATGAATTCGCCAAGCTGATACACACCATGTGGACGTCATGCAGCAGCAGCAAGGTTGTTAGCCCCTTCGAGTTCAAAGTTCAGTTCAAGAAATTTGCCCCCATATTTGAGGGACTCAACCAACACGATGCACATGAGTTTCTTCATTACCTTCTGGACGGGCTGCACAACGAGGTCAACAGGGTCACAGTCGGACCAAATGCCAGCGATGCAGAGGACTTTGACCACCTGCCAGATGAGGAGAAAGGGAAGAAGATGTGGAGTAAATACCTTGAGAGAGAGAACAGTAAGATAGTTGACCTTTTTGCGGGCCAACTGAAGAGCTCCCTGACCTGCAGCAAATGTGGTTTCTGCGCCACCGTCTTTGACCCCTTTTGGACTCTCTCTCTACCCATCGCAGAGGGTTCTATGGTCAGCCTGATGGACTGCATGCGGCTCTTCACCAACGAGGACGTCCTCGATGGGGATGAGAAGCCAACATGCTCCAACTGTAAAGCCAAGAGTAGCTGCTCTAAAAAGTTCACAGTACAGAAATTCCCCAAGATATTAGTACTTCACCTGAAACGGTTCTCCGGGGGCCGCAGAACGACAAGCAGCAAGCTGAAAACTTTTGTCAGCTTCCCTGTACAAAACCTTGATCTGCGGGAGTTTGCCTCTGCATGCAGCATAGATGAAGTAGTGTACAATCTACATGCAGTGTCCACCCACTCGGGCACCACCAGAAACAACGGTCACTATACAGCCTACTGCCGCAACCCTGCCTCAGGACAATGGTACACTTTCGATGACTCCAGAGTAACGGCTAGAGTATTGTGCAAGCAGGTGTGCAGTTTCGAGGCCTATGTGCTGTTCTATGAAATGGCCTCCTCCCGCGGACGTGGGCCTCCATTGGCGCACAGCCAGATAGATAGAATAATGGATGGAGATGGAGAGTGATGATACCCATACAACATAAATCACAAGACATGGCTGCGGAAGAAAGAGATCTCTCGAAATGTATCTCCATCAGGAACGAAATGTTCATTCCTGATGCTGGCGTATTAGTTTTTATTTTGAGAGATCTCTTGCTTTTGCAGCCATGCCTTGTGATTTACTGTATGATGTATGAGTAACGGTTATATAGAAGAGGAATTCAGTAAACGGATGTTTATATTGACAATTATGAATTTGTAGAGTTTTGAACAGGACTGACTGCAAGTTGAGACCTTTGTGTGTTCTTATTGAGAGTGATTACACATCTAACTCCAGTGGTGGTAGACAACTTTTTTTTTAAACCTCACTAAAAGTAGTAATACCACAATGTTCAAATACAAGTAAAGGCCTGTATTAAAAAAAAATACTTTAGTATAAGTATACAGTATGTACGTGTATATTATATTTTAGAATCTGCCAATAATAGCCAAATATACAAGCTCACAATGCAGTATTTTTGAATAGCCTAAGTATAAAATAGGCAATAGGGCTTATTTGCTCTGAGCACGTCACCACGCTCGTGTCACTATGATGACTCAGCCATAACCATATAAGGAGTTCCCAATTCAGTTAGGCCCAGATATGGACTGTGCATTACTGATGATATCAGCAATCCCTATATATGGGCATATTAATTAAAGGTTCAAGCACTGACAGATACATCCATACATGGGCAGTGGGCACAAACCTCTTGTTATTAAAGGACCACTTCACCACTTTTGCCATCAGATCTTATTTTAATTATGATTAGTACACAAAGAAACACTTTCCTGTGGTCTTTATGCATGTAATGTGTGTTTTTAGATATTTTAGTCATGATGCCATTGAAATATTGTAAACATTATGGTCATTGTAGGAATTCAGCAATGCAGTCAAACCCTAGTCAAACACACAGACTTCATTATCTTTCTGGCCATAGGGTGCAAATTTCAAATTGTGCTACTGTTATCTACTACAAATACTATTAACATTGGGTGACTGCAGTTTCTTCCAGCGGTAAAATGTCCCTTTAAAGCTGTTATAAACAATAATACAACATTTTAATTACCTTTTTATTTTTTTGGTATTCAGACAGCCAGCAATGGGTAGAACGCTCCCAAAACAAATGTAGTCTCTGTGACACATCTAGGGGCCACAATCCGCAGTCAAAGATGTTCCTAGAAACTTTGTCATTGGTAAAAAAAAAAACCTCGCAATGATTAACCAATCAGGAAGCAGACAGGCAAATCGACCAATGACAAAGCTTCTAGGAAAATCTTTGAATGCAGATTGCGGCCCCTAGATGTGTCACAGAGACCATTTTTTGGGGGGGAGCTTACTACCCATTGCTGGCTGTCTGAATACCAAAAAATAAAAAAATAAAAAGGTCATTAAAATGTTGACATATTATTGCTTACATATATATAGCAGCTTTAAGGGATTACTTCCCGGGAGGACATGAGACTATTAGACAGTTTGAGGGCTACCTCTTTGAAAGAAGTCTGAATTCCTTTCAGTTGGTAAATAACACCACAAAGGATTAATCCGGCCCTTCTTCCGATATCCTAGCTGGAAATCCCGAGAGCTTTTCAAGGCATATGGAGGAGCGGATTCAAACTAGTGCTGGAAACCGACACCGGCTCCTTATTGGTTCACCAACCCATATGTTAAACAAACAATAGAGTATATGTACGTTTAAAGAAGTGAGGTGCCCCTCACTTAGTCACTTCACACAAGACAAGTGTGATTTTTTTTCCTATTGAAAACAAAGAATATCAGTTCTTATCAGTTCAGTACCAATATTCAGATTCATGATTTTGTCTTGAGTTTGTGATTGCATCCTAGCTGGTTTAGTGATTTCCACAATTATTTGGTGGTTATTTTTATTCTCTGTTATTTTGTTATTGAAGATGCATTTGAATTGAATCCCAGAATGACTGCTCATCTCTAGATTTTCTATAATTAATAGAAAATAACATTTTCCTTTCTTGATTCAATGGCTGTTGAAATACCTAATACCGTACCTTTACTCAAGTGCTGAATACTTAAGTCCACAACAAATCAGAGGCAATTTTTTTGTATTTACTTTTTACTTCACTACAATTATTTGACATCTTTAGTTACGAGTTACAGTACTTAGGCCTAGTAAATGACGATGTAAGCCTCTCACTTCACATGAGTGTGATTCTTAATGCTTGTTTAGAGCACTTTAAACAAACATGGCACTGGCAGCCAACAGATTACAGCCAAGCATGGAAAGATGATAGTAGTGATTACCCCAACTCAAATGGCAAGGTAAATTCACTTGGTTGAACCTCTGGCGCCCTCTAGTGGAGAAACGTAACATGCACCCCCTCCATTCTACCCCTTGTACTACAACTCCCATAACACAATTTTCGACTGTCGTCAGCGTCACGTGGTAGCGGTTTGGTTTAGACATGTGGATGATGTCATTAAATCAATATGTAGTAAAAACATACTTGTTACTCAGTTGTTAGTAGTTATAGGGCGGTAGTTCACGCGGTTCACCTACGGTGAAAACAGAGAGAAAAGCACAAACGGAGTTGAGCTTTTAAAACAAATAAACCAATGGAACGGGGCGACGCGCAACTGCAAGATCACAGTCAAGTAGACAGAGAGAAGGTAAACAAGGAAGCAAATGTGCGAGACAACTCACACAAGGACTCCGACTCATACCACCACCACCACTGAGGTATGATTTGGTTGAAACTTAAGAAACACCGCCCGATCACATTAATTCATTCCGCATTTAAATACTTCTGTAGAAGCTCATGTAAAAATGGAATATAAACCTGTCAGGGCGATATTGTTTGATTTGGACAACACACTCATCGATACAGCAGCCGCAGGTCGAATAGCAATACAAAAGGTGAGCCGACTTTTGAAGACCACGCTTGTTGGCCACGGTGACACCGCCATCAGTCAAATTTGTGACACGTTCAAAGAGGAGCTTCTTCGTGAGAGGTTTGATCCCACTGATGGCAAATCCATAGATGAGGTGCGAGTGGGCCACTGGGAGGAAAGCATTCAGTCACATGCAGGCAGTTGTCCATCATCCTCCTTGGCCAGCGAGTGCTACTACCTGTGGAAACGCAGTCGCCTGGAGCAACTCGGTCTATCAACTGAAATACTCGGCTTGCTGAAGGAACTCAGGTCCAGGTACAAACTGCTTCTGCTGACCAACGGGGAAACTCGGACACAACGGGAGAAGGTGGTGGCAGTGGGGTGCGAGGAGTTATTCGATGCCATTGTGGTGGGAGGAGAGCATGCCGAGGAGAAACCTTGTGTCTCCATCTTCACACACTGCTTCACGCTGCTAGGAGTTGAGCCGCAGGACTGTGTCATGGTTGGAGATTCCCTGGACACGGACATCCAGGGTGGCTTCAACGCAGGGGTCCGAGCCACAGTTTGGATCAACAACAAGGGAGGCTTCCCGCCTGACTGTGCTGTCAAGCCAGACTATACCATCACAACCGTTTTAGACATACCCAATATTCTGTCAGACTTTGAGGCCAGAGAGTGACTGAAGCTAGCATATTAAGCAGTCGATGATTATGAATATGATGGTGTCTTACCCGATTCATGGGTTATAAAATAGAATAATCTGGCTGCCAAATCTTTGTGTGATATAAACTGTTTTGAGATGTGGGTCTGTCTATCCGTATGTTTAGGGTACCAACAGGGTGCGCTGTTGTTTTACATTGACCACTTAACCATCCCTTGAATAGCATCCCTTTTCTGAGTGGACCATTCCCAACAAAATGGCAGATCTACAAGCTCTGCCATCTGCAAACTCACAACGCCTTGCACTGGTGTTGTGATCTTGTAGATCGGCTATTTTCGACAGAGGTCTAGTGTGTAAACTTCACAATTGTGCGAAGAGAGGGGTGCCTTTCTTCACTGGTTTACAGGTGTAAGACTAAGTGGGTGAAACTCATTTTCATACAAGCTCCCCTCATTTGCACTTTTCAAGAAGAATAGAAAACAGGTCAGATAGGCTATGTCAGATATTCCTGATATGATATCAGTAGAGTAAAATATATACGGTGCAGAAGAAATGGTAATGGAATAAGGCAGTTCAAATAACAGCAGATATAGTCTATACCAGGGGTGCCCAAAAGGTAGATCGTGATCTACCAGTAGATCACAAAGGCTGTGCAGGTAGACCACATGACATGGCCATAAAGAAGGTATAATTAAAATAGGCCTATAAAAAGCATATATTAATAATCAAAATCCACAAAAAGCCTCTTTCTGGCATCTGTCATTAATAGGTGACTTGATTGATTGACAACAAGGTGCATTTGTGTTCAAGAGTCAGTGAATTACAAAGAACCCAAAGACTTTCCCCGGACTATTTCCCATTACACGTGTGTTTGTCTTATATGTAACGCCAGTGCCGCTATTACAAAGCCCCCTCACGTACATTTTTGGGGAGTGGGTAGATCATGTTGAGCTTGCCATTTTAAAGGTCAAGTCAAAAAAGTGTGGCCCCTTTTCCACCGGTTGGTTCCCAGTGGGAACCGGTTCAGTTCTTTTTGGTTCTTAGTCCATGAGCCAGAGCTCCAAAATTGAAACGTTAAATATGAATTGAGTGTGCAAAACCATACCTATATTAGATTGTTATCACCTTCACCATTAAACTTCCCCAATTGAGTACTTACACGAAGACAATGATTTATTGTATTACAAATTACAAACTGAACCGGTTCCCATTGGGAACCAACCGGTGGAAAAGGGGTCTGTGTGTGGGCACCCCTGGTCTATACACACAAAGGGGCACTAGTGCAGCAACAGATAGAACATGTGTGAGTCTCGCATGTACTTTTATTATACAGTACAAAGTAGATGGTAGGTCTGTGTCGGAAAAGTCTACAGTTTCTTTCGGGAAATATGTTGGCATATAGTCTCGGAGATTACCACACCTGCTTAACACTGTCCCTGCCACACTGGAATGAGGAAGTGTCGTTCTCAGTCACTACCAAGTCCAAACTCATAATAGGTTGACGGACGGCTAAAAACATTTAAAACAAGGCCTTGAGAAGCGGATTTGAGCGCAGTGAGGGCACCCCCGTTAGGTGAACAAGTGGCCGAGTTGTGCAAAGTCTGCTTCTAGTAACCAACTAAGCTCCGTTCGAGTTTCATACTAATACGCAGAGCATAAATCAAAACATCACACCCCTGTCAATATGCGATACAACAGCGAGTCCCATAATATTAAACGGGCATATTAAAATCTGTCCCAACTTGTCACCTATTTGTGTCTTGATTATGTATAATGAAGAATGGGGGGAAAAAAACAGATTACATGAAATCATCCCATCACGTCAAACATGTAACAAACGACTTACCAGTATAGCTTATAGTGTGACCTGAGAGTAAAAATGTGTTGCAAAATTATATTTTAAAGTGGCTATATCTAACTCATTGTTTTCCCCTTTTTTTTTTTATCAATCTGTCCACTTTCCCTGGCTGTGTTTTCATTCATTCATTGCATTCTCTTGCTTCTGCTGTGTTTTGAGTTCAATCACAGTCTCTCAGGCAGAGCAGGATGAGCGGCTGCCTGTTAAGACCACTCATGTCAATGCAAGGGTTGAACACGGGGTACAGGGGCTCCTTACACTCCACAGCAAAGCAGTGAATCACAGCCAGGGTGTCTGCATTATAGAATGACAGCTCTCCCTTCTGAAGGTCTGCGAACATACCCAGCTTTCTGAGTCTCTTTCCACCAGCTGGTAGCTGCTTCTCCTGTGCGTCATGGCAAGCCAAGTATTGTCCGTCTCCATGGTAGATGTACCAGGATGTCTTATTCATATCTGGACTAGAGATATTCACAGTTGTGCCATCTTTATTTGGGAGGGGGCCAGTGGTCATACCAAGCAGCCAGTATGGTTTCTCCTGAACAATGACCTCCCAGTAGTGCTTTCCAGTAGTAAAGCACTCTTCTGCTAAGACGCTGTATTGGGAGTCATATGGTTGAGAGCTTGGCACTTCACCAAGAGGCTGTCTGCTCCATTGAACCTGTTTCCTGTCTTGGGACAGCTCCAGTTTGGGGTGTGCTGTCTTGGAGTCTAATGTCATAGTACTTAGATCTGTAAAAAAAAAAATGACCCCATTAATGTAATTCCTTTAATTATATGTTAAGGGTTGACTTTAAATTCTTAAATATTTTATTCTGTACTAACATGACCACATCCGTGGAAGGTGCTGCGCCAAAGCCATGGATAGGTCATCTATTAGCCTTTCGACTGTTCTCAACCTCTCAGGATCACAAAGATCTTTGTCTACTTCCTGGATGGGTGCTAAATCCAGAGGTTTGCTGTAATGAAAAATATTAAATCATTAGAAGGTAAAGGATATAATGTATGAATGAAAACGGTCGTACTTTAAAATAAAAACTTGAACAATACATCCACTCACCCAAGACTGTGTGCTGTGATTTGCTGTCAAAGGCATAGATAGATAGTTTTACAAACTGAAAAAGTCTGAATATACTATATTATCTAAAAAAATTAAAGCAACTAGGTGCTCAATGGGGGTGCAGCTTAAAAGATCAAAGGAACTAAATTGCTGAAGAAAAAGTGGCGATCCGAGCACTCAAACAAGTTACAAAAATGAGTAGAGGGTGGATATAAAATCAAGGTAGGCTACTAATAAAGTTAAAACGCCGACTTTTGAGTCACAAAGGAGTCTTCATCAGGGCTTTGTGAGTTGAAACATGGTGGTGGTGTAATATTTCTCTATTATTATGGACCTCAAGGTGGTACACTTAATGTTTTCATGGACTATACGTTTTGAACTATTATAAGTCATATAACTGGAACCTCCCTGGATTTATTGGGACATTATGCATCTATTCTACAGTATACACATTATATAGGCCACACCCATTTCCACCTATACAGTTTTCGTAGTTAATGCTGTTTAGCTATAATTGGCTTTACATTTTGTAGGATCTAGGATGGGTCTATTTTTCAAAAAGGTCCATAATAAATGAATACATACGTGTAGATCAACCTCATGTTGAATTACATAATGCCTTGATAGAGAGCACCACTAAAAGCCCTTCTACCCATTGGAGGCACTCGAGGGCACCACAGGTTACACAAGTTATACTTAGTTACAATTGTATTATTCAAAGTTTAACAATTTAACAGAGATACAAAGGTACAAAAACTATAAATGCATAGTAAATTGCAATACCTGTAAGAACTTCAAGTCGTTTGACTCTTGAAGTAGAGATTTGCTGTCAGCTCTGAGGTTGTTTATGTCTTTGAGATGGACCTCCATGATGGCCCTCTGGGCGTCCAGCCACGCTGTCATGTATGTCTCCTCTGCGTCAATTATTTGCATCATCAGGCGTTCATCGCCGTCTACTACAAACCGGATCCTACTGTACTTTTCTGAGATCCTCTCTCGGAAATCTGCAGTAGACTTCTGGAAATTGAGAACAATGGTTTGGGTGGGGTGGGATGGAGGTATAATCTTGTATAAAATGAATCGTCTGTGGGGGAAATATTCCTTGTGTACCAGTGTCTCTGCATACAGTGACTCCAAATCTTTGATAACATGTTCCGTTTCACTTCTTCTCCTCAGCAATTGGCTCATAGTGGTCTCTAACATGCCCTATAGTAGATTGACATACAGAAAACAGGCTGACAGAACAATAGTATGAGGAATGTCAAAATATGAAAGAATGCAAAATTGTCAATATTTCTTTGACAATTCTGTCCTCATTATCATTATTTGGTGATCATTACATCGTTACATGGCATCTCTACTAGACTGACAGTGATACTTCACCTTAAAGTCTGAGCAGGCCTCATGGATTTGAGCTGTCTGGTGGCTCTTGTGAACTCCAACCAGGGCACACAAACAGCACACAGGAACCTTCTCTTCCTTACAGAATAGCTTCAGTTCCTCCCTGTGCTCCCTGCATTTCATTGACATGGGGTCTTCAATCACATCCACCAGTGTGTGCTCCCTCAGAGCTGCCCTCTCTTGGTGCAATAGAGCATGGGCCTGGCACAGCGACGCATCGCAGGTGAGACAAGTCCTTACAGCAACCGCTTTTTCCCCTATACAATGGTCACAGCAGATAGACGGAGAAATTGATGTTGTACCACTGGGAGCTGTTTTCTGTCCCATTGCTGCCGATCTGTTGATGGTAAAGTCCTTTACCTTTGTCTGAAGGCTTGTATTTATCTCCAGGGTAGGGCTGGAAGGAAGCATTATCTGACACTCCGGACAAAAGAAAGGCCCCGCATCGGAGACATCTGCATCCCAGACATTCCGGATGCAAGTGAGGCAGAAATTGTGTCCACATGAGAGTGTCACAGGATCCGTGAAAAGGTCCTGGCAGACAGGACATTCCAAGATATCCTCCTCAATGGTTCCCATTGCTGCTTGCACACCTGTTATGGCTCAGTCTCAGTCTGCACAGTGTCCTGCTTGCTCATAAATGTTTCATAGACCCCTACTACACGCACAGCTCACGTACCTAAGTGTCACATTACTAAAGATGATTTGATATCGTCCTGCCGGCTATTATGCCTACAAGGTATACATTTCAGGAAGTTATTTTGCTGGGCAATGGTGCATCATATGCTTGAGCAGTTTTGTTTTCTTTATTTTTACATTTTATTTCCTGATTTACTTTATCAACATAGATCCCACCCCACTCCCAGGCACTGGGCGGGAACCCCTTTTGGTGTCTTACCCCCTCAGGCCGGGAACCCCCCCGAGTCCATGTACGGCGTTCAGCCAATGCTGGTACCTTCTGTTGGGCTACACACCTTGCCACTACTTGGATGTCCACGTCCTGGGCCTGTGCATCTCGCCACTCACTGCCAGCCCCGCCCTCCGGTCCAGCGGCTGGTGTGAGTTCCACGGCTGCTGAGGTTACTGGGAAAAAGTATTTGTAGCTGGGCTCTGATATAAAAAAAATAGTAGTAGCCAATACCAGGGGTCTTCCACAGGGGGCCCATGACCCCTAGGGGGTCCTCAGAGTTACTATACAGGGTCAGGGGCCCACCAAATCATTGTGGGATAGGAACTTTTATATATTTTTTTACATGAAACCACTTGAACCATAGCATCCCTTTTCCAAGGAGAACTTTAGCCAACAATAGCTGATCTACAAGGTTGTAGTTTGAGCTTGTAGATCAGCTATTTTCAAAGTAAGGTGCCTCAGACCCAAGTGTAGCAAATATTGCTGCTAAATAAAGATCAGCCAGGCTGCTGTTGTCTTTCTCTTTTCTCTTTGTCTTTCTGTTGTCGGTCAGGTGACTGGGAGGGCTACTTGTCATCCTTAGAGGAACTCATCAAGTATTTCTTTGCTCGTGATCTCCTTAAATATGCTCGACTAATGCCAGTCTATCTTGCCCAAATGAACGCTCTTGAACAGGATGACCCAGAAACATGGAACGCACTGAAGTCAGGTGAATTTATTGTGGCAAAGTCAGAGATACCGTTCACTCATCTCTTCACAGATCAAGCCCTTAAGAAGGAAATCAAGAAGCTAAAGGGACATGGTGGGATGGTTGGAATCAGTAGAGATGAAGCAGCTCTGGACCGACTAGTCACTACCACACCTCATCTTTCTGGTCTAGTGAATCAGTACCTCAACATCTTCCCAAAAGCTTCCAGGTCTTCAAGGAAAGAACATTATCAGCTCTCAGGAGAGATTGCATTGAGGTCAAGAGAAAATGAAAATTGAAAATGTAAATTGATTGAGTTGCACTGTGGAGGCAATCTATTCAAAGAGAACACACCATTGAAGAGTCTGGTTTCATCAGCGCTTGTGTCAGATGGGGCAAAAAATGACATTCTTCCTGGGCCTACACAATTTTTCTGGTGCTGACTGGGGAGGAAGATTTGTTGGAATCTCCAAGAAGACATGGGTGTCTACTTGAGGCTTGATGATGATGATCCTGCCATTAACTACTTCAAGGACCTTGGAATGGGTTCCATTCCACCTGAGCTTGTTAACGGCAAGCTTCCATCACCATTGGAGTCATTGGAGCATGGAGGTCCAACAACCTTGCCATTACTAGATGGGAACTATTTCGGTCAAAGAACTTGAGGGTGCTGCACTGCTACTACATATCCTCTGGGGGGCCCCGGGTGAAGAAAGACGCCAACCAAAAGTCAGAAAAGATTATTCTGGCTACTTTCAAAGTGTAAGAAATCAACTCAGAATATTTAAAAACCTATAAAACAACCCTAATATTATGAAAATCGGACATTAATTGTCTGGCATACTATTATGGGAGGTCACAAAAGATATAACCCCCCAAATAAGGGGTGGGGGTCGCGAAAATTTGAACCCCATCATTTTCTGACAGTTTGGTCCCTATGAAAGCCAAAAAAGCAAAAAAATCACTTTTAGCAAAAAAATCCTACGGAAATACACCTCGTACCACACTATAGGCCTACAGTATGCTTAGCTTTGTGTAGGATCCCAACACTCCTTAATTGTTACTTTAGCTCGTATACGTATATAGTTGAAATGGGCTTTCTAACTGAACTTATGGTCGATTATAACCCCTAAAGATTTATTTTCATAAACTCTTTCCAGCCTTACTTTATCAATCATTAGTTCCACCTTTATATTTTGGTCTATGTTTTTATTCCCAAAGATATTTTTTTTAAAGGTATATTCAGTGATTTCACTCAAAAAACCTTAGGTTTCGTTTTTGGCTGTGGGACCCAGCCTTTCGTCCAATCAGGATAGAGAGTCAAAAACGAAACCTAAGGTTTTTTGACCCCCAGGGGTTAACTGGGGACAGGGAGGAACTCCTTATATGGCCAGCACACTCTATAGTAGGGAGGATTATCACAACAAAACTAAAAAATAAGTGATGTTTGAATTAAGTTAAATCACTGAATATACCTTTAAGTTAAGCGATAGTTTGTTAGAGTCGAACCTTAATTTCAGTTTCCCCATTTCTGATGAGACAACCTCCAACAGTTGTTGGATATTCTCCCCAGAGCAAAACATATTGGTGTCGTCTGCAAAAACAACGTACTTCAAAATACTTGAAACTTTACAGATATCATTTATGTATAAAATAAACTGTTTAGTCCCAATATGGACCCCTGTGAGACGCCGCATAAGCCTATGTTATAGACGATCTTGAAGACTTATGTTCACCTATGCACAAACTGTTGCTGTTTTCAATATAACTTTTTACCCAATTCAGTCATGCAGAAAAAGGTTTTTCGAGGATTTTGGAGAATTGTGACAAGGAAACAGGTCTGTAATGAGTGAAAAGGTGTTTATTTCCTGCTTTGTGAATTGGGATGACTAGCCATTTTCATCTGGTCAGGAAAGGATCCGGTTTCTGGTCAGGAAAGGACCATTAGCATAAGACTGTAAGACATCCAATGTGTAGCTTATTCTGATGTGAAATCATGGCACAAAAGACCATTCTGACCACCCCAAAAATTGGCACGCACGCGCACACGTGCCCAAAATTGGCGCACATTTGTCTTAGCAGACATCCTCTTAGCAGACCTTAGGCTATATTAAAGGTATATTCAGTGATTTCACTTAATTCAAATATCACTTATTTTTTTGTTTTGTTGTGATAATCCTCTCTACTATAGAGTGTGCTGACCATATAAGGAGTTCCTCCCTGTCCCCAGTTAACCCCTGGGGGTCAAAAAACCTTAGGTTTCGTTTTTGACTCTCTATCCTGATTGGACGAAGGTTTGGGTCCCAAGGCAAAAACGAAACCTAAGGTTTTTTGAGTGAAATCACTGAATATACCTTTAATTTAAAGGTATATTCAGTGATTTAACTTAATTCAAACATCACTTATTTTTTAGTTTTGTTGTGATAATCCTCCCTACTATAGAGTGTGCTGGCCATATAAGGAGTTCCTCCCTGTCCCCAGTTAACCCCTGGGGGTCAAAAAACCTTAGGTTTCGTTTTTGACTCTCTATCCTGATTGGACGAAAGGCTGGGTCCCACAGCCAAAAACGAAACCTAAGGTTTTTTGAGTGAAATCACTGAATATACCTTTAACTGTAATTTCCTGTGCTTTTAATAAAGTATTCAATCAATCAATCAATAAGGGCGAGGCGAGGGATAAACAAACAAACAAACAACAACAACTAAATATAGAATAAAATAAAATAAAATAAAATAAAATAAAATAAAATAAAATAAAATAAAATAAAATAGGGACGATCAAGTGTGTGACTTTACATGGCACTGAATCCTGCGTAGAAGCTGTTGGTGAATTGCTATATGGCGCACGTGTCTGTTGTCAGTGTTGTGGATGTGGCAAGGCACCAGAGCAGTTCCTCTGACGACGTGTCCCTGTCCTCTCATCTGCAGTGAGGTACACACAGCTGCACCGCTGGGAGGATTTACTGCTCATATCGCATGGGTAAGAGATGCACGTGCTAATAAGAGGTAAAATGTTGTTATGCTAGTAGGAAGGCAGCTTACACTAGCCATGCTTGCCATAGCTCTGCTGCGGATTGTGCGGAAGCGTCCCAGTATCCAGGCTAAACTGAGAGAGTATAGCCACATGTACAGTAGCCAGTAGCCTACACATGATTTTTAGCACAACTAGCTGGATAGCTAGCTACACATGCAGGCTGCAGCATAACGTTAGTTTAGTAGTGATAACGGCATGCAACAGCACGCAGCCTTGTGTTATGTCGCTTAGATGTAGAATGTGTTGCTGTCAACAATAGCATAGCAGTGATTTACTGACTATAGCTGACTGTCATCACGAGTCACGACATAGCTATTGTGTGTGAGCAATGACCAGACAAGTCTAACTTGTACAGACTGTTGCTCACTCAGGTGTGTGCCTGTTATGTGGGGAGGCAGTGGAGCAGCCCATATGTCACCTCCATTGAGACATGGGATCTACTATAGAGAATAATTAAACAATGTTACAGTTACACCAGTGGGTGGGTGTGTGCGTTTCCCTGATGAATGATGTGGTCAGGATCGAGGCGGAGCCGAGTTCCATAAACATCACTGAAGTGTGCCAGTTTTCTGACATAACTGTCTTTTTCTGTAGATATAGTCTGTAGGTCTGGACAACATCATGGAGGCTGTGAATGACAGGCATGACTTCAGTCTTGTTCTAAAACTAATCAAATACATTATTGTTAGAATAATAAACAACTCATAAAAATAAAAACAAGCCACATGGTAAATAAATAAAAAACAATACCAGGAAAGAAACCCCCCTCCATTACATAATTAATTCATTGATAGTTATGCATCAAAGATACAGCAGTTAACACACTGCTGACCTCATGCAACATGGAAAGATGAAAGTTATAATTTGACCAATAATTGAGTAATACATCAGTTGATTTGGATGATCTGTGTTGTTGGTACTGTATATCTAGCTTTTTCAGGTCTCAGTGCCATGTTTCCAAGGCTGGCGTTGTGTTCCCGCCTGCAGTCCAGGACCCGGCAGCCAAATGTCTGCTCACCCTTCCACAGGACATATTCACAGACCAAGTGTAAGCACTCACATAGCATTGTACTAGGGATGCTAATTGATTAATCACCGTTAAGAAATTAATAATAATAATTAATCAAAAGTTCTGCCGTTCTATCATTGGGCGGTTTTCTGTGAATGTAATGCTGTCTGCACGCGTGGCCGAGTGTGGGCCAGTAATTATTTGGGAAAAACTAAAAACAAACATGATATGCCCAGTCACCATGCTGCTGTTCCTTTTTTACTGACACCAAGTTTAAAATAAGAATTGAATGCACAGAATATCAATACGAAGCAACTGAAAAACACCTGTATTTCAATGGTGGTGGATGGAGACAAAGGCATTGATAATTCCCATCCCTACATTGTACAGTAACGCTATTAACCAAAGTGGGTAATAACAATCACTGCAAACTAAATTAGTTATTATTAATCTGTCGCTATTATGCCGTTCTTGTCTTATACAGTTCCTCTCACCCGTTCCCATGGGAAGTCCTTTGCTCACCGGAGTGAGTTGAAGCACGCCAAGCGTATTGTTGTGAAGCTGGGAAGTGCTGTGGTGACCCGGGGGGATGAGTGTGGCCTGTCGTTGGGACGGCTGGCGTCAATAGTGGAACAGGTTCGTGTCACATTGTTGCCACTCTGGACAGTGGTGTAAAGTAACTTAAGTACATTTACTTAAGTAGTACTGTACTTTAGTACAATTTTGAGGTATTTTTCCTTTACTTGAGTATGCCAAATTTTACTTTTACTACTCTACTGCACTACACCTCGGAGGCAAATGTTGTACTTTAACTCCACTACAATTATTTGAAAACTTTAGTTACTGTGGAGATTTTTATTTATTTATTTTTATTAGAAAACATACATTAACCACTTCAGCCCTATATACATTTCATCCATTGGAAAATTGCAGATCTACAAGCTCACAATGTGTCGCATTGTGAGCTTGTAGATCGGCTATTTTCAAAAGATTTTGTACGCATTTTGAACTTGTGAAATTGATGATGATTGCTATGTAACAATAAAAATCACACACGTGTGAAGTAAGGGGTGCTTTTATTATCATGCATCTTCATGATGTAAAACTAAAAACATGAAAATAAATATCAATAAATTAAATGTATTTATTAACGAGTTACTCTAGACAAAATAGCCGATTTGCTTGTCTATATACATGACGTACATTTTCTATTCATTGTCAATGGCATTTAATGTTTGTGTTAGGACAATTCTATTTAATTTTATTTATTTTTGAGGGGCTAGTGCCCCTCAAAAATATTAGGTGGGCATAAAAGGAGGAAAACTTTGTAAAGATTTCAAATAATTAATTTTGGTGACTCGTTGGTATGACAAAAGGTTATTATTTGTCTTTTTCCCATGCAGGTGGCTGTGCTGCAGAACCAGGGTAGGGAGATGATGATTGTCACTAGTGGAGCTGTGGCATTTGGGAAACAGCGACTAAGGCATGAGATCCTGCTCTCCCAGAGCGTCAGACAAGCCCTGCATTCTGGACAGAACCAGCTCAAGGACATGGTGAATCAAGGCACTGCACATCAGCATAGTACTTCTCAGACATTCCATCTTTTTGACAGTGAATGTTTGAGACTAAAATATTGTAGTACTTGAATGCATGGTACTCTATGCTGTATAAGTCCCTTCCAATTTAGACCAAGGAGGGTTTTTCTGGCAAAACACATTTTTGCAATCGATTCAGAATCATGAAAACACCCTAGTTTGACACGTCTCATGCTACTTAAAGCATAATGACATTTAGAACATTTTGTACTTTTTATATAGGTTGTTAATGGCACCCCAACTTGCAGCAACAGTTTCCCAAGGTCGCCGGCTCGGGCGCCCTAGCCAAAGCATTAGAGCATGCCCTGGGCTAGCCTGGGTTCCAGCCTGAATAGCTGCGTTCTGTCAATTAGTTTAGTCACTTCGCTACTCAGTCTGGCCAGCAGGCGGCAGACTCCTATTTCATAACAACCTGTTGTGTACCCATGTTGTTGCTGATATGTCATCAGCCAGCGCCACTCTGTCCATGCTTTTCTCACTCGAGAGTAAAACCTACGGTAAAAACTAAAGTAAACACTAGTTTGATTCAGTAGTCCACTATGTCAGATTCAGTAGTACAAAAAAACCTGACAGCTGTTTGGGGTGAGCTTAGTGAATGATACGTACGTTGCAGGGCAACAGCAGTAGCTGTGCATCATTGATATGACGTCAAACTGGTGTTTTATTTTTTTCCCAACCCGCACCACAGACCAATCGGAAGCCATGGGTCGATTTCACCCTTTCACATGTCTCCTGTTGGAGATTAGCCTCGTCCCAGGCTTACTTATCTGCGAAAAGAAAAGCCTGGTCACAACGTAAGGCAGAGAAGCTATTGGCGGACGTATCCTCCGGAATATCCGTCAAATGTATTTCCCCCGGATACGATATTTTCCCGACCAATCACAACACTTGTTTCATTTGCGGAGAATGTAAACTGATTTGCAAAGCATTAAAGTCATTTCCTTGGGCAATACTTCCGCTAAAATCCTGCAACTTCAGCTGATAGTCTTTTCAGCGTACTGTAGGTCTTGCCCAGGATGGTTGGAGATAGGACCTTTTACAGACTGAGTAGCGACGTGACAAAACAAATTCACGGAACACAGTGAATCAGGCTGGAAACAAGGCTAGCCCTGGGCTACATCTGTGCAAAATGTTCGCACTTTTAGATGAATTAGCACGAAATCACCCTTTTCGCTCCATAAGATCCTCCACTATGTGCCATTATTTTCCATTCTCTCTGTACCACAGTCGGTTCCAGTGTTGGAGGCAAGGGCATGTGCAGCTGCGGGGCAGAGCGGTCTAATGGCACTGTATGAAGCCATGTTCACCCAGTACAGCACATGCACTGCACAAGTATGTATCGGCACAAAATAAGTATTCCTTCATTACAGGTTTCGCTTCATGCTCTCTGGAATATGAAATGATGAATGTTATTTATTGTGGCTGTGAAATAATAATGCATTTTAATAATCTACGGTAATGCTGTCAAATGTGATCTATGCTCTTAGTTGGAAGTACCACACTTCACATGGAATAGGACGATAATCAACTCAAAAGTTTAACAGTTTTTTGCCAAGCTGATGCCATTAAAATAATGTCTTTTTATACTTGACTCAGACTGCAACAGAGTGCTGTGATGGATCTCCTTCGCCAACAAGCAGCTGTTTACAGTTTTGTTTTTAGATAACCACACCACGGCAGCGCTTCCTCTTCTTTGTATTCAACGTCAACTCAAATTGTATTTGTAGAGCAGTTTTATTTATTCTCGAAATTACACTGAGTAATTAAACTCATTTTCAGTGTCGTCGAGTAATACAATATCATATAGAAATACATCAGAAAATCAGGAAAAGAAAAACAAAAGGTATACATGTGAATTTCATAGGTTTACAAATAAAAAGCTAAGACAAATTTCAAAACGATCTAAAAACAGCTACATATTGTGGGGGTCTGTATGCTCACCAACGTTTTAGTTTTTTTTGAGTGGTGCAACCACTCCAAGGAACAGCTTTGTCCGTGTTCACCTATGTGACTATGAGCATCATATAATGAGTACCAGTAGGGGCGCTGTTTGCCAGAAACAGAGAGAGAGACAGTGCTGCACTGTTGCCTGCTAATGAGAGAGAGAGAGAGGAGGAGGAGGAGGAGGGGGGGGGAGGGGGAGAGAGAGGGGAGTTGCACCACTCGGTTCA
Organism: Protomyctophum parallelum; assembly: GCF_964188405.1. NCBI lineage: Eukaryota > Metazoa > Chordata > Actinopteri > Myctophiformes > Myctophidae > Protomyctophum > Protomyctophum parallelum. Next base: position 18,738,783 of record NC_139704.1, on the reverse strand, counting down.
CACGGGTGTGATTTTTAACTCATTCACAGCAGGACTAAGTGCTACTTTTCCACCCTGATCTTACATTTCTCAATATTCTTTCCATGTCAACCCTATAGATCCTAGTGACCAACCTAGATTTCCATGATGAGCAGAAGCGACGCAACCTGAACAGCACCCTCCATGAACTTCTGCGGATGAACATTGTTCCCATCATCAACACCAATGATGCTGTTCAGGCTCCTCCTGTTCCCAACAGTGATCTGCAGGGAGTAAACGTGGGTTCTTCTGTGTGTGTTGTGAGGCTGACTTAACAGAAATTATACTTGAAACGTTTCTCTTCGCTTATCGTATTCACCTTCGCCAACTGTTTATGTACGCTCACATTGTTGAACATTTACTGTGTGTGTGTGTGTGTGTGTGTGTGTGTGTGTGTGTGTGTGCGTGCGTGAGACCGTGCACACACGTCACGTGTACTGTGTGTGTGTCCACCAACCGTTTTTCCGTATAAATGTATATTAAAAACCGCCCTGTTTCTGGAAAGGTAACCAGAAACAGGGCAGTGTGTACAGTATACGTGATGGTTATTAGTTTGTAACATAGCATTAGCATATTTTGATTCATTTATTATAATTCTTTAGACCCCCTCTTTGGTTTTGATATGTGCAATAAATTATAAATAAACAAATTGTGTGTTGTGGTGAGATGCTCCTCTTAATGACTTGTTTTTTTGTATTTCAGGTAATAAGCATCAAGGATAATGACAGCTTGGCTGCACGTTTGGCTGTTGAGATGAAAGTAGATCTACTTATTGCTCTGTCTGATGTTGAAGGTACAGGAATACAACCGCAACAGTATACAACCGCAATGCAATATTTGTTAATGGTGTATTGCCTTCCATCCATTTATTTTTCTTAATGGTCATGTAATTAAATTGAAAAAAGATTCTGAATGTGGCTACCCAGGGTAAAGAAATACTTATCCAAATAATAATTTATCCAACAGGCTTATATGACAGCCCTCCAGGAACAGATGATGCCAAGCTCATTGACATATTCTACCCCGGAGACCAGCAGTCTATCAAATATGGCACCAAGTCCAAAGTAGGCATTGGTGGCATGGAAGCCAAGGTCAGTGTCGTAGAAATGACTAGTCCATTGTTTCTCAAAGTGGGGTCCGGGGACCCCCAGGGGTCCTATGGGGCCCTGCTAGACCAGAAACCACACAGGCTGGGCCAGGCTAGTTATTCCTCCTATGTCCAGCTTTGAGGGTCTGTGTAAACACAAACATTGAAGACAAAAGTGTGTAAACACAAACATTGAAGACAAAAGTGTGTAAACACAAACATTGAAGACAAAAGTATGAAGTATGAATTTGGGGGTCCTTGATATGAAAATGTTTGAGAAGCACTGGACTAGTCTACTAGTCTTGCATCATGTAAATTAAACGTGGTTGGGACCAATGATAATGAGGTATTTCTCACCATGGTGTCTTGGCCAGGTGAAAGCAGCACTGTGGGCTCTGCAAGGAGGTACATCTGTTGTCATTGCCAACGGCACACATCCCAAAGTCACGGGTCACGTCATCACTGACATCGTAGAAGGGAAGAAAGTTGGCACCTTCTTCTCTGAAGTGAAACCTGCAGGTAATTGAAGTGATTTTCTTTTTAATCTCCCTTTTTATTCTCCAGTGTTTTATCTATTCTCCCTATTTTATTTACCGTGTCTTTATTACTTTTCATCGGATCACTAAAGGGAATTATATTGCATTTTAATTGACAAAATGAGGCTGCCAAAAGGCAGCTGCATTGTGCAATTAAGACCGAAGGATATGGCCCCTACACACTAGGGGCTGGATTTTGCGTGTCTTAAGTACCAGGTCTTATTACCTAACTTGAGTAAACTAAAGACCTGGAGGCGTGATCAATGCTCTTTGGCCACTCAGAATAGCCAAATGGCATTGATCACGCCTCCAGGTCTTTAGTTTACTCAAGTTAGGTAATAAGACCTGGTACTTAAGACACGCAAAATACAGCCCTAGGAGTTTTAAAGTTGTCGGCGAGTCATCAGATCGTTGTGCATTTCACACCGCAGGAGTCTTTATTTTTATTTTTATCGGCTGTCATTATATCTTTGTGGCTTTCACACTAAACGATTGATCGCCGACCAGGGATCACACTGCAAGAGTTCACCAATATGCGATCCAGACCCGATACATATAGGCTACATCATTTGTTTTTTATTCCAATTCATTTTTACATGCACGTGCAGGATGCCGTGATACAAGTGCGAGACCCACACAGGGCACCTCTCTCTCTCTCTCTGCGTGCACGCCACACACACAGGAATAGCCAGGCTACACAGGGCGACATTTGACGTGATTGTTTGTGATAGTGCTATAGCGAGACAGGACGTTTTAATCTTGTCTTTCTCCACACACACACACAGCGCACGAGGTCCAAAAGTTTGCTCTGCACTGTTGATTCCGATGCGGTTTTATCAACATTATTCAAGTGAAATGCGTAACGGAAATATTGGGCTAATATAGGCTATCAATATGTACGACACAGGGATTTACCGACAGAATGAAGGTTATATATCTTATCATCTGATCATCTATCGATACAGTCGACAGACAGACATACATACAGACAGACAGACAGACAGCAGTGCTGTGAGCAGTGTGTAGTCGGGGCGCAGTCGCAACCAAGTTCATACTGTATGATATCCAGTCGACGACAGAGTCAAATATCAAACGTGCTAGATATTCAGAAATGGTCGGGGAGGCGTCGGCGAGCACTTTTATTGGCGCTGGATCTTCTCGCAGATCCTTTCACACACAGCGAGCAAAACCTCGCCGATCAAAGCCTGATCTTGAGTCAGATCGGGGGCGAGCGCCAAAAATGTTCCCCGACAACATAATCGGAGCAAATATCGGGCAGTGTGTACGAGCCATTAGTTAGTTCCTTAATACACTGGGGTTTATTTTTCAACAGGTCCAACCGTGGAGCAGCAGACAGATATGGCCAGGCAGGCAGGCCGGACCATGGCCGCTCTACTTCCAGAGGAGGTGAGTTTCTCAATGGGCTCTATGCGCACGTCACACGCCATTTTGGAAGGAACTTGGGCCCCTCCCCTACTTCCTTCACAGGTGTTACTGCTGATACTGATGAAGGCTCTGATCCATCCTGGTCAAACAGAGTCAGGGTGCTGCTATTGTGCGTGTTGGCTCACTGGAAACACTCTGCTACACCAGTGGGTCTCAAAGTGTCCTTGAGTGGGTTCCAAATGGCCCTGTATGGGTGTCTAACTCTGAGAGTGTACAAATGTACGGGTCCATTTGGTTCCATTTGTACACTCTCAAGAGTTATGGGGGTCCTTGAAATTAAAAGGTACCACTGCACAATAAATGGAACAGAGCCTTAATTAGTTTCATCTGTAAGGAGGGAAGGAGGGAAGTAGGGAAGCGGTCCGGAAGTAGGAAGAGTTATTCTTTAAACATATACTGTAGCCCATTCTCTCATCCAAAGCAGTGCTACTGCTGACATAAGATGACAAGTGAAATTGTACACCAAACAATTGCAGCTTTACTTGTTCTACATTATATTAATACAGTACTCTACCCAACATATTGGTCAAAAGTATGATTTATTCATTAAAATACATTTTGTATTACAGCTTTACAGTGACACAGCTGAAAATCTTGTATGAATTTAAAGTAGAGCTCTTCATGGATCCAAAATGACCTTAATGGATCCATGTAATTAACCTTAATGGATCCATGTAATTAACCTTAATGGATCCATGTAATTTAACCTTAATGGATCCATGTAATTTAACCTTAATGGATCCATGCAATTTGTTATGAGACCCGATTCTTTCCGACATGTTTTTCAAATGATGGAACTGAATCCGAATGGACCTGTTAAATTTGATCCAAAGACGGACCGAGCCTAATTGGACCCACGTGATTCGTTCAGAGATCCAATTTGTTCTGAGATATCATATTACAGAATCGACCCCTACTGTTGGTTTTTACATGAACTTGACAATTATGGCCAGCCTAATAATTTCAATTGCTGTCAAAAATAACATTCTACTCGTACATGCCAGTTATAGGCTATGTTATCATCTACGTTCATGCACACACCTTTGATTCCATGGAGGTGTAGTTTGATGCGATGTCCACTCTCCAAAGTCGCTCAACTAACAGCCTGGCTGGCACGCGTGAACAGCAAAAAAACAATCCCCCTCATTTTCACTTCATGCTTTTCTCTAGCGAATAGATCCAGGATGCAGTGGCTCATATTATTATTACTATGTGTATGTTTTTGTTTGTTTGTTTATTAGAGGAGTGAGATAATCTGCCGCCTGGCTGAACTGCTGACAGAGAAACAGGATGAGATTCTCAGTGCCAACAAGAAAGACATGGAGAAAGCAGCTGGTACAGAGGCACAGACTTGCTATTCGTCATCACCTTTTCACTGATTCTTTCACTGTTGTTACCATGGAAATGGCTATTGATTCAAACATATACTTAGTAGAACATACTAGAACAGTGGTTCCAAAACATCTTAGCCCGCCACCCAAAAAATAAATTTGACGTTTGCCCTGCCCCCAAACGATTGAAAAAACAGCCGATCTACAAGCTCACAACGTGACGCTTCACGCCATGTTGTGAGCTTGTAGATCGGCTATTCTCACTACTTCTTAAACATTTGTTTTCTAATTTATGGAATTTATTCGATTTTTCTTTCATTTCTTCATGACATTTCTGGAAAAAAACACACACAAAAAACACTGAATTTTGTTTTTAATTCATGAACAATTTTGCTTTTTTGGGAATGTTTTTGGAACATGTTTTGAAATAATAATTCAAAACAAAATGTAGTAAACAAAACGTATAGGGACCCAAAAATACTATAAAACGCTATAGAAGGCCACAAGGTGTTGCCTCGCAGTTATGCCCCAAGGGTTTCTGTTGCTCGCCATAGGTCGCCTTTCTGTGCCACTGCTGAACCGCCTGAGTCTATCTTCATCCAAGCTGAACAGCCTGGCCATTGGCCTGCGTCAGATCGCGGTGTCCTCCAGGGACAGTGTGGGCCGGGTGGTGAATCGAACCAGGATTGCAAACAACCTGGAGCTGGAACAGATCACCGTACCTATCGGTGTCCTCCTGGTCATCTTTGAATCTCGCCCTGACTGCCTCCCACAGGTCAGTTACATACTGTACTTCAAATTAATCCTACTGACATTCAAATTTCTGTTGGTGTTTGTACCTAGTCCTGGAGGTAGGCTTGTGAGACCTCTCAGCCAATGTCTCTTCAAAACTATCACTGCTGTCAGAATGAAGCCTGGGCTGAATACAGAAACAAAACTACATCATGCCCACCCAACTTCTGATCAATCACACTGTCCGATACTTTGTTCAGATAGTCAGGGGTGCAAGGTCGTCCAAAGAACATTCTGGAGTTCTCAATAGTGTCATTTTGTAGTTATCACGAAAGGAGTATGCGCCATTGCGCCAGCCTTTAGTCCCGTCCTGATTGTCACCACTGAGAGTTGTCGATGTTCGTCATGATGATCAGGGGCGGCGATATAGGCGAGGCAGTCGCCTCAGGGCCCGGGAGGGTGGGGGGGCCCGGCCGGCCGGCCGGCCGCTCCGATGCGTGGTAGTAAACTGTATACTCTCTCTCTCTCACTCTCTCTGGCTCTCTCTCCCACAAACACGCTGTTAAGTTACCGCAACTAAGACTACATTTCCTGTCAATAATAAGCAGTGTATAATGTAGTTCATTGGGAGTTAAAGGGAGACGCTTTATTGTGAAGGGCCCTTCATGGCGCAGGCAGGAAATAGAGGGTTTAACCTGGGCTGCTTGGCTGCACGTTAGAGTACTAGAGTAGATGGATTTGCTCCGGTATGTCCGCTGTGGCTGTATACAGTTGTTAGCCCTGGTCTGCAATCGCCAATAAACTCGCAATAAAGTTGAGTTTTGATTCTTTGAACAGTCATAAACAAGTCATAAAATTACCACAGGCAAAAGAGGGCAAGATAGATGGAGTAAGGTGGAATACAAACACAACAGCAGCAGCTCCATCCACATGCACTGGGACTGATATGTCCGACTGATATGGGACTTGTGATATGTTAAGATCTGACTACTTTCCTGAACACATGACACAAATATTTTGTTTCCTTTTAACAGGTGTCGGCTCTGGCAATTGCCAGTGGAAATGCTTTGTTACTGAAAGGTGGGAAAGAAGCTGCCAACACCAATAAAATTCTACATCAACTCACTCAGGAAGCACTCTCCCTTCATGGTGTGTCAGACGCCATTCAACTGGTACGACTAAGAGCTGAACATTTGTGTGTCGTACGTACTGTACAAAGTCATACTGCTCATTATCAGTGGTGGAAAGTAACTAAGTACATTTTTACATTTTACTCCACTACAATTATTTGAAAACTTTAGGTACTAGGTAGATTTAGATTATTATTACAAAACATACATTAACCACTTCAGACCTAGATTGGCCATTTGAAAATAGCAGATCAGCTATTTTCAAAATATTTGTATACATTTGAAAACTTGACTTACTTGTGGTACTGTTAAGTACATTTTAATGCCAATACCTTTGTACATTTTGAATTCTGGACATTTACTTGTAAAGGAGTAGTTCTACATTGCAGTATTGATACTTTGACTTAAAGAAGTAAATCATTTGAGTAGGCTTTTTCCACCACTGCTTATTATTATTCCTTGTGGGATATGTTTAAAACGCTTGACATGTGTTTTAGGTGGGCACACGTGAAGAGGTCGAGGACCTGTGTAGACTGGACAAAATGATTGACCTGATCATTCCTAGAGGCTCGTCCCAGCTGGTCAAGGAAATCCAGAAAGCGGCCAAAGGCATTCCAGTGCTGGGCCACAGCGAGGGCATCTGTCACGTCTACCTGGACGCTGATGCCAGCATAGACAAAGCTATAGACATTGGTACAGTATGTGTACTGACTGACGTGGGGCTTGTTGGTGGCACTAAAGCAATATTGTCGTGTTTTATGTTGGGTCAACCTAAGAAAATTCCTTTTGTCCATACAGTACTGTGTGTTATGTACAATTATGTTCGGTTGTTTACACGGTCACCACCTATGCCTCATAATTCACACACACACACAAACACACACACACACACGTCACACACACACACACACACACACACACACACACACACACGGAAACCATATTTGTTCCATTGTACAAGGTACACACTGTTATAAACAGGATGGATGGATGCATAGATAGATTTGGAGTGAGGTACTATATTGAGCTCTATAAGATAGATTTTGGTGATTGACTGATTTGGGTCTAATCTTTTTTTTTTTGCAGTCAAAGACTCAAAGTGTGACTACCCTGCAGCGTGCAATGCCATGGAGACCCTGCTCATCCACAGAGACCTGCTGAGAACTCCTATGTTTGATCAGATCATTGACATGCTTCGAACGGAACAGGTAAAACAAGCTGCACTGACCTATCATGGTCAGTAGTAATATGCACAAACTGTTAGGTAGTTGTTACAGTGAATTCACGGCACACTACAGTTCATAGTGAGGCTGGTTTTTAGCATGGCATTTCTGGAGGACGGGGGGGGGGGGGGGGGGGGGGGTCAGTTAGTGAGAATTGCCAAATTAGTCATTATAATCAGGTATACGCAAATATATGGGTTGCATGCAATGCAATTCAGTAGATCCTGTGATCTTTTGTGTCCAGATGGAATTTCCTGGGGTAGTAAATGAAAAATACAAAAATTGCTATAAAATTGTGTAAAAATAAATACACATTTAGCCCCATGTTCGAATGCCCCCGCCCCTCTGTCAAAAATTGCTAAATTCGATAAAACGAAAAAGCAGCAAATAAAAAACACTCACCAATCTTTTACTTTCTAATAACCTAAAACATGAACCTTGGTTGGAAAAAAAAGTTGTCCTTTAAAATGCCTATAAACTGGGATTTAATATGTAAAACCTATTTGGGGTTTTAACTTTCAACCATATACTGACTTATCTAATATTGGATTCGTTGCAAACAGACCACTAGGGGGCGAGCCCAACTCATTTGTGATGGTTTTTGAAAACCTTATGGCCATAACACCATGCCAAAAATATAATTTTTTTGGCCAAATCCTCTCCCAGCTATAACTCCTAAATGCCCAGGCGCTGCTCACTGCTCCAAGTTGTTATAATATGGGTAAATGCAGATAGTCTGGCAGCCGGGCTTGTGGGGTGGGAAATTTGGTAATGTCTTTTGTAATTTTTTTGCGGCTTTCGCCTTTCGCTCAGGAGTAGAGTGCCTGGATGGTAACCGTAAGGTTGCCAGTTCGAACCCGGTTACTGTCGAAGTGTCCTTGAGCAAGACACTGAACCCCTAAATAGTTGGTGCCTTGCATGGTTTCCGCTGCCATCGGTGTATGAATGTGTGTGTGAATGCGTGAATGTAATGCACAATCTCTGCTATATAAATGCACCATTTACCATAGAGGGACAGACAGTAGGCTGACAGGAAATGGGGGAGAGAGATGGGGGAGGGGGGGGGGTGACATGCAGTAAAGGCCGTCGGGATCGGGAGTCGACCCCGTGGCACACTGCCAGACTTGGACTACCGGCCAAGGTGCATGGACCGCTGAGCCACGGCCCAGGCCTGGTATAGTCTTTTTTTATTGGTCTAAAATATTGTCTATATACATACATGCATGAATCCACTTGCTGACCAACTGTCAGTATTGAGACATTTTTTAGGGGTTTCTTGTGACCTATATATCAAATTTCCCACTTTAAACAAAAGAAGCCTGTCGGCTGCCGGACTAAGAGGACAAATTTCACGTATGTGCTACTATACAGTGGGATAAAAATACAAATCTATTCTATTCGGACTATTCTAACTCCACATTCGGTAAATCATGGTAAATCATGTTTTTATTCATGATGTTATAACTTTATATATATTTTTTTTAAACGAATCCTAAATGCGCCACGTCTGTGTGTCTGTGTGCGTACGTGTACGGATGTAATGCACGTAACTCGACAACCGTTTGCCCCACGACTTCACATTCCACACACGCGGTCCACACCCCCGCAGGGGATGCAGTGCCCGGTATCGAGTCGGTTGGACCCACGGTTCTCCAGAACCACCACAAAAGGCTCTGGTCAGGTTCTGCCAGTGGGCCTAATCAGCCTAAATCCCCTCACCTGTGCAATTTCCAGCCTCTGCCTCAGCCAATTGATTGCCATGGCAACCCTACACCTGCAAATTGATTACTTAACAACTCCACAAGTTTTCACACTCAGTTTGCACTCTTCACACACAGGCAGACTGGCAGATACAGAGATCTCCATGTGGGACACAGACAGATAGTTAAAATGGGTGCTATGACGAGTTGACAACGGGTATTATTACGTTCCCAAGTTGCATCGCTCTCAAGTAAACTGGTGGCCAACGGGCACATACAGGTCTAGTCAAATTGAATTTGGAGGTTCTTAAAATGTGTTAATGAAGGGTCACAGAAAACCTTATATTAACTTATCAATTATAGCTTTATATATATATATATATTCTTTAGGTGCGATAGCCTCTCCTGTCCAGCTTTTGGTGTATGTGCAAACATTTTGTCCGATCACAAACATTAAATTAATGGACAATTTTGAGTGTTTGTGTAAACACAAACATTGAAGATGAAGGTGAGACGAAGGTGAGGACGCATATTCTGATTGGCCGGAACCGGAATGAGATGATGTATGATGATGTACGATGATAAGATCATCGTACATCACTTCTCACGGTGGGGATTTATTTTCTTCTTCTTCTTCTTATTATTATTATCTTTTTTTATGATGATGATCCATGTTCCTAAAATCACGCTACTATGTTCCCACAGGTCAAGATCCACGCTGGTCCCAGATTTGCTTCATACTTGACCTTCAGCCCATCTGAGGTGAAGTCTCTGAGGACAGAGTACGGGGACCTGGAGTGTTGCATCGAGGTGGTGGACAGCATGCAGGATGCCGTGGACCACATTCACAAATATGGCAGCTCCCACACAGATGTCATTGTTACTGAAAATGGTTAGCAAATCTACACCCTGCTTAACAACTTCATGTCCTGGTTTTTAACCCATTTTGGGGCGGGAACCCCTTTTGGTGTTTTAAGCAATATGTTATGCTTTAGCTATTGAAAAATAGCAGATCTACAAGCTCATAGCGCGGCACCGAGTGCCACACTATGAACTTTATGAAGGTCTGCTATTTTTGAAAAAAAAATGTGCCTCAAATCTTTGAATATAATTATATTCTTTCAGAGTTTCAGTTTTTAACTCAAATCTTTGCTTCTGAGAGGTCCCTGGAACAACATATTTTCAGATGGGGGTCGGCGGCATATTACATATAATTTTTGGGGTCCTTTACATGAAATATTGAGAACCACTGATATAAAAACATGAGGTTTTTCAGAAAAAAATACATTTTAAAAGGAACTTTTTTCCTGGTCTCTAAACTGGCCAACCAGGGAAACTCCACCCTGTCAGGTGTAAAGGAGCAACTTGGACACTCAGGCATGAAGGAAGCATGAGTTCAAGTCCGTAGCTCTAGGTTGGCGGAGGGTGTGTAGAGCCCAGGATCACATTAGTTTTGAAACGGGGGTGAAAAGTGGGATAAATTAAAAAAATAATAATAATCTACGTCAGGCCTAAATGGGTTAAAGGACAACATTCGTTTTTTTTTCAACCAAGCTTCATGTTTTACGTTATTAGAGAAACTAAAAGATTAATGTAATTTTATTTTCATTTGCTGCTTTCTTTCGTTTTAGCGATTTTAGCTATTTTTGTAGGGGGGCGGGGGCATTCGAGCATAGGACTAAATATGTATTTTTTACAAAAAATTATAACGATTTATTTTCTTATTATTTACTATAGTCCTACTAGACCCCGTAAAATTACATCTGGCCACAAAAGATCACAGGAAAGCAGCAAATGAAAAAAAAATACCATTCATCTTTTACTTTCTCTAAGGACGGCACGGCAGCCCGGCAGCCAGAACTGGCGACGGTAACGGCAGACGGCATTAATGTTAAAATATTTAATCTTTTTACTGTGCCGTGCCGTCCAGCAGGTGTTGCCGTTTGCTGTCTACCGCTTGCATGATTCCATGTGAATGCATGAACCTTGGTTGAAAAAACTAAAGTTGTCCTTTTAAGTAGTGAATATATTGAGTTCAACATTGTGTATTTCCACAGAGGACACCGCTGAGCAGTTCCTACAGCAACTCGACAGTGCCTGTGTGTTCTGGAACGCCAGCACACGTTTTGCTGATGGCTACCGCTTTGGCTTAGGTAGGTACAGATTGAAGCAATGATGGTTTGACATCTCTCCGTTATAACATAATACATAGTATTATACAGTATGTCTTGTCATTGCTTATTTTAAGATTGAGTACTAAAACTGACAAAGAAATAGCCTGTGGGAGCTCATTTTGAGGTATTTGATATTGCAGGAGCTGAGGTTGGCATTAGCACAGCACGGATCCACGCCAGAGGCCCTGTTGGTCTAGAGGGGCTCCTGACCACCAAGTGGGTACTTCGGGGTGAAGGGCACACAGTGGCTGACTTCTCTGAGCAAGGCAGTATGAAGTACCTGCACGAGAACATCCCTGTCCCCCATAGGAACCTCAACTAGGACCCCACCAATTGGAAGCACCACACTGCCCTACGTACTTTGAACTGCAGCTCCGTTTGCCTGATATTACAACATAAAACTTTTCATTCAAAAGAGCCACACTGTTTTCCTGAGCCTGCACACAAGTGTCTGTCTGAGATTCTACCCGGATATATTTTGAGACACTCAAATCAACTCCCTTGGCCAGTAATGATGGGTTTCTCACTCACTAGGCTTGGACGGCATCTATTTTTTATACCTTTCTGACACTTTACCGTGGTAGATGGTACTGTATATGTTTGGTGTTTAAAAATGTGAATACCGGTAGATACATCTTTTAAATATTGTATTGCCCATATAATAATGAAGTGTCCTTAATCCATATTCAGCATGACCCAGTGACACTTGTTGCTGTGGCAGATATTGATATTGGTGAGCTGAGCAGAGGTGAAGATGTAGGTGACAGACTGGCAATCACATCGTGACTAATTTACTGCTTTTGTAGTTGGAACAAGTCCTCAATATCTTCACAATTCCTTGTCTGTATTTTTGACAGTATTGAAAATCATACCATTGGTATTGATAACTAGCCTGGTACAGTACACTGTACTATATGTATACTATAACACCTTGATACCGCCCAAGCCTAGTGCCCACATTGTTTTGAAGAGGGGTGATGAATTATCAGTGTCATTATGACGTTTGCGTGGACATGCGCCTGTGACGGTAACACGGACTCCCAAGGTTATTTCATCCCATATCTGTTTTTTCCCCCTAGATGGACTGAAAGTAATAAAACAGTTGTGATTTTGTAATCATTATTTTTCTACTTGGAAAGTTCTGTCTTTTTCTAACTTATGTGCTGCTCGTACAGATCGTTTTCTTCCGTTTCTTTTTGGTCATGGTCCTATCGTTTTGCACAAATGATTTGAATAAATATGCTGTACAGTTCTTTACTTCAAGTCCTGTGTAATGTTTGTAACACACGGTTGCAAGAGAAGAATTTGCATTGGAAGTCGGTGGTTTACAGATGTATTTAATGTAAAGGCAGATCTTGATTATTGCACACTTGAACTGGATTGTTTTGTATTCAACATTAACATTTAATTGCTCAGCACTTCAAACAGAAACCTCTTTGAGGCGTTGTGTTTTCAGTTTGTGCCACATTGACAGGATAACAAAGTTTACTTTGCCATGCCACGGATTACATTTATGTTTTGATTTAAGTTTGAGGAATGTTAAGACACTGAATATTAAACCAGGCTCCTTAGTTATACATTGCACATGTTGCATACCGTGTTAGTAACACATCTTAAAAATTTCCTTCAACTCTTATTGTGAACCAGTTGAACTACAATCTACACAAGTTAGGAGGTTTGTTTGTTGAACACAAATGAGGCCAATGGAAGTCAAGCCATCTTGACTCTTTTCTAAATGCGTATTACAGTTACTTCCAATTATTGATTAGCTTCAGCCATTCTCCAGTACTCTTAATCTTTAACCACATTAACTCTGGCGATTTAGATTTTGTTTTCCAAAAATAGCAGATCTACAATCTCACAACACATTGCAACACATTGTGAAGGTCTGAGCTTGTAGATTGTACATACTGGTATCTTTTTTTTCTTTCTTTTTTCTTCAAATAATTGGACAATTTTTGTGGTTAATTTGTTAATCTCCTGATAACCGAGCCTATGCTTTTAGAGAAATCTTCCTGTGTTTAAGGCAAGAAGAGAGAGTGTTTTATTAGGACTCCGTAATACGACGCACTGAGCCAATGGTGGAGCTTGTGCTGCCCCACTCACTGTGCTTGGTGTACTCCCCGGGACGCATGTAGTACTGGCGCCCTCTGTAGTTGGGATGCTCGTGGAAGATCCAGTAGCCCTCCACGTTGCAGGAGCAGACGTCGCGCAGGTGGAAGCGGTCCTGGACGTTGGGGCAGTCGTCGCTCAGCTCCGTCATCTTGCCTCCGAAATCAGACCTCTCAAAGATCTTCATCCTGAATTTGCCAGTGTACTGCGCCCACACGTACCCAGAAAGAAGCATTTGTATCGGTGAACGTGCACGCTATCCCGCAACTAATTGAGCGAAAAATTGCATCTGTGATGTCTATATTGTGGCCTGGGGGTATAACTGTGTATAGCATATTAGTTATGTAAAGCGTGTACCCCACTGAGCAATAGTCAGTCCGTCTAAAAATGGGCTATAACTGGTCTAAAAATTTAAGGTTTTTTTAGTGGTCTAATCTAAGCCTAGACTGCTAAAAAACTAACATTTTAGACCATTTCTAACCCATTTTGAGAGGGCCATTTAGATGTATTTTAGACGTCCAATAGCCTGGAAACTGCTCAGTGATCTGTGGAATGTTGGAGGGTCCACTGCTGATTTTTGAGTGGTGCAACCACTCCTATAAACCACTATGTGTCTGAGTACGGAGTAGCATATTTTCACCACCAACTGTCACTGCCTAACACAGACACACAGGCCAGGGAGGAGAGCTTGTACAGTACAGCACAAGTAGGCTACAGTATACAGCACCACTCACTTCAGATCAGATTTTTCTCTGGGGTTTGGAAACTTTCAAGCATGTTGCACTTCTTCTGACCACACTCCACTGACCCAAGCAATGACGTCACATCATGCTTTGACATCACTGATGGGCGTTCAATATGCTTGAAAGCTCCAACCCATAGAGAACAAGAAATTCAGCATGGATTTATACCTTTTTAATCGTATAACGTTATTTATGTAGTTATATCTGTGTAATGACTCTTACTTGTGTAGTCTTAGTGTCAGTCCATGTGTAATGTAAATGTTGTGTACCGTTATTTGTTTGTGTTGTTGCGTATATGTACTGTTATTTGTGTAGTGTTAAGTGTTCCATGTGTACCGTCATTAATGTGTAGTGTTAGTGTTGTTCCATGCATAGTGTTATTTGCAGTGGTGGAAAGTATAACTAAGTACATTTACTTAAGTACTGTACTTACAATTTTGAGGAATTTGTACTTCGCTACAGTATTTCCAATTTCCAATACTACTAATACTTCTACTCCACTACATCTCAGAGGCAAATATTGTACTTTTACTCCACTACAATTTGAAACTTTAGTTACTTTGTGTAGGTTTTGATTTTGATTAAAAAACATACATTAACCACGTCAGCCCTACAGTACTATATACATTTCGGGCCATTTGCAAATTTGCGACGCATTGTGAAAGATCGGCTATTTTCAAAAGATATTTACACCTTTTGAACTTGTAGTACATTTTGACGCCGATATGTTCTTTTTTCCACAAATTAATCTTGAAAAATGCAGGGGGTCGTCTTATAATCAGTCGTCTTATATTCGGCACAATACGGGTACATCTACATTGCAGTAGTGACACTTTAGCTCACTTAATTAAAACATTTGAGTGACTTTTTCCACCACTGGTTATTGGTGTAGTGTTTTGTTTTCGTGTTGTTCACTATTCTATCTGTGTATAGATGAGAACAGAGGAGCGTCTCTCACAGTGGGGACGATGCGACAGGAGCGGATGCAGTCGTTGAAACCGGACCAGCGGTGGTGGTCGGGGTACTTTCCCTTGTTCAGCATGTACTGGTATCCAGAATAGCTGGGCTTCTCGTAGGCCATCCAGCAGCCACTGTCCACGCGGATGGAGTTGCAGCGAGCAAAGTGCGAATGCATGTCGGAGCAGTCGCCACTGCACTCATAGTGACGTCCCTCATAGTTCCTGCCCTCGTAGAAGATGATCTGAACAGTGGGGAAGAGCACAGCGGCCTATACATCAAGCACGGGTCATTCACCCTGGGAGGTGTCTTCCAATGTAGCTCCGAGACAGCCCAAACACAGGATTCCAGTTATACAGCAAAATATCATAAATGATAACCATTTAGGATACATGTATGTGGCTTGTGGAGGCTTTCCGGCTGCTCTGCCTTATTTTTAGTGCTTATAGAGTCCACTTACCTTTCCCATGGCTGTGTGGTTTGACAGGACGGGCCTGTCCAGTTCTACACATCCTTTTATCTGTGGGAAACTAGCACCGAGCATTGTTATTGAAATAAGGTGAATTATCATGTCAGCACAAAACTATTCTGTTGCCTCTGAGCACATGTCAACCTCATGTTCTATTCTCAGTTGTCATGCAAATTTTGATGGACTGTTTTTCCTAGGCTTGAATAATAGAGGTGGAAACTCTGGAATTGTCCCTGGGGGAAAAGGAAAAAACAAAACAAAAACAAGGTTGAGGTCAAATGTAGGCCTACCTACAACTTGTTATGTACAGTAGTAGGTTGTCGAGCCAGGATGCCGCTGTTGACATGCAGTGACACATGATCTCTTGAACATGTCAGGAGGTGGTCTATATGTGACCGCACATTGCCAGAGTGTGACAGTGAGTGTAAAATGCAGCCAAATGGACCCAGAAGGGTCCATTTAGTTTAATTTTACACCCACAATTGATATGTAACTATTTGGCTACGGACCCTCGTCTTAAAATATGTTGTGCCATGTTGTGACCCCCAATACTAGTGGTGGAAAAAGTACTCACAAGTTGTACTGTACTTAGTGTAAAAGTATCAATAGTGCAATATCTTCGCTGTAGATGGACTAAACTGGAGGAAGACACTGGCGCACACGCTGAATCTTTTTTATGATGAAATGATATAAGTAATCATATACGCGATATACGCAGACTAACGCTTTTACTCTGCCATCTTCATCACAGCCCAACTCTGGTTTGCATATTGATGTCATTTCACAGTGAAGTTACCCAGAGAGTTTTTCTTTTATAAAGACATAGATTTACTTATACATTATTTATAAATTATACATTTATACATTAAGAGGCTCCACCAATCAATCACAAAAGGCTGATGCAGTAAAACCATTTAATGTGTCAGGCATGTTTCCTATGACTGCTTGCAGCTGCAGGTGCCTAACCACAAATAGCCTATTTACAGACATCAATATGTCAAGGTAGCCCACAGCGTTTTAAACGTACGTACGTGCAAGGTTTTGGAGGTGTGAAAGTGGTGCAGTTGGGTGGAACATACTGTAATGTCAACTGACATAAAAGTAGGTCCGCAGTAGAGATCTTGCTCTGTACAAACATACAGCACCTTTTAGGCGACATTTTATGTGACTTAAAACCAATAGTTGGGTCTAAAGCAGTGGTTCTCAACCAGTGGTCTAAATGATAGAGAGTTGGTAGCCAAATGGACCCTTGTTGATCTTTAACTCTTGAGATCGTAAAATGAAACCAAATGGACTCTTATGGGTCCCTTCAGTTTGGGGGTCCCTGGAAGTTCCCCGGAAGGTCCCCGGAAGTCCCCGGAAGGTCCCCGGAAGTTCCAAACCCACAGGAACAGGGTGCCGGCCCGGTTCCGGCGAGCCGTCCCGCGTCTGAAACGGTCGAGAAATGACAGAGTGACTGTGTGTGGGTCCCCAGGGGCCCCCCGGAACATCCAGATCCCCAGGACCGCGCCCAGCTGGCTGGGCCGGTTCCGGTGAGCCGTCCCGCGTCCAAAATGGTTGAGAAATGACAGAGTTCCCAGGGGGTCCTCTACTGTATTGTACTGTCACTGTACTGTACTGTATTCTGTATTGTCACACCCGAAATCATCATATATACAGTTTGTGTGTGTGTGTGTGTGTGTGTGTGTGTGTGTGTGTGTGTGTGTGTGCGCGCGCGCGCGCAACAGTGACGATTGGTTGTGAAAACCAACCAAACGCTATTTTCGTGCTCGGACACAGGGACCCAGGAAGGGACACAGGCAGGGACACACATAGCTGTCTATAGGAGTGGTTGCACTACTCAAAAATCCTATCACAGCAGCAGCAGTAGAGAGAGGGAGGGGAGCTTAGTTTTAGTCATAGTCTCTTTTTTTTTCTTAAAAGAATGTATCCCACGATTTTGTAACCCAGTTTTCTTTTCACCCAGTGCCAATTATCTAATGTAATCCTGGGCACTACACTTCCTCTGCCAACCTGGGGGGGGCAGCGGACTGACCTCATGCCTCCTTCTATGCATGAGGAGTCCAAGCTGCTTCTTTTCACCTGACAGATGGGAATTTCCCCGGCCGGACGTAGCGCGTGGAAGGGACACGTTATTCCAACCAGTTCCTTTCCCCTCCATCAGGCGCCCCGGCTGGCCAGGGGGAGGTAGTTTTAGAGACCAGGATTACGGCATGTTTTTGTGAGGGTATCTACCCTAGGGGACACATGCAAACTCCACACAGAAAGGCCCTATCGCCAACCCCCGCTAAGGGTATGGGCACTGATGACGCGGAGGAGGGAACACGCCGCCAGTGCCCACAGCGTCCCCAGCGGGAATCGAACCCAGGACCTTCTAGCTGTGAGGCGACAGCACTACCAACTGTGCCACCGTGCCCCTTGTCATAGTCTCTTGAATAGTTTTCATTTAGTTTTAGTCACGTTTAATCACCTGGAATGTGTCACAATCTGTGACCTGTTCTGTCACCCTGCTGTGTTCCTATAGTTTTAGTTAGGGTTTTACTGTTCTGTTGTGTTCCTTTTATTTTGTAGTAATCTATTGTCTCTTGGTTTCCTGTGTTGCTCATGTTTACCTGCCTTGTCCAGAGCCATAGAGTAAGACAGAGTTACGACATCGAGGGGGCAGAAAACAGCCTGGTCATGTGGTTCATGTACTCGCACGAGCCCATAGACTTCAATGCATTCCGTAAACTTCTGGTTTGTCCCTTTTCAATAGAAGTCTATATAGAAGAGACTGCATGGCCCCATGCATGTAATTGTCGTAACTCTTTCTTACTCTGTTGCTCTGGCCTTGTCTAACCTTGTGATTAGTGTAGTTTTCTTCACCTGTGTCCTGTTCTCACAGCCAATCCCTGTTGATTTGTCAGTTGTATTCACCTGTGTCCAGTTAGTCCTTGTCTATGCCCTTGTGTTTTCAGTTCTCTTTTGGTCTGTTGTACATTTGTTCTTGACTCACCTTATCTTATACAACAGGTCATTTCGAGGAAGCAATCTGATTGGTTGAAACAGCTTTCTAGCCATGCTTAAACCATGATAATGGCACGGCTAATCAAAACAAATAATTCAGCCGTGCTTTAATTTCTCTCAGAGTGCAGCAGACTCGGTGGCTAGGCTAACTAGTTTCTTGGGACATTTGTGGTCGTAGTGGCTACATCTGTCATTGAATTTATTTTTGGTGATTATCTTAGTTTTAAGGGTAACTGTTGTATAATTGCAATATTACACTATCACATCTGCGATACCTTTCAAAACTCGCCCTGTGGGCGAGTTCCTACGGCACCGCAGGCGTGCATTAATTACGATAAAAAACACCCTCTTGTGTAATATTGCTTAATTCAGATCCCCTATAGTTTTCCCAGTTTAGTATTTTCCCCTTGTTTCCTTCGCCAGTACCTGGACATTGATTACTGCCTACTCCTGTTTTGTGAAATAAATACTTTAATTTGAAGTTTGAGCAGCTGCAGCTGCCTCTCATCTTGCACTCGGGTCCTACACCTACAACCGTGACAGAATGTTTTAGTGTTAGTCTAGTTTTTATCTACCCTAGGGGACACATGCAAACTCCACACAGAAAGGCCCTATCGCCAACCCCCGCTAAGGGTATGGGCACTGATGACGCGGAGGAGGGAACACGCCGCCAGTGCCCACAGCGGGAATCGAACCCAGGACCTTCTAGCTGTGAGGCGACAGCACTACCAACTGTGCCACCGTGCCCCTTGTCATAGTCTCTTGAATAGTTTTCATTTAGTTTTAGTCACGTTTAATCACCTGGAATGTGTCACAATCTGTGACCTGTTCTGTCACCCTGCTGTGTTCCTATAGTTTTAGTTAGGGTTTTACTGTTCTGTTGTGTTCCTTTTATTTTGTAGTAATCTATTGTCTCTTGGTTTCCTGTGTTGCTCATGTTTACCTGCCTTGTCCAGAGCCATAGAGTAAGACAGAGTTACGACATCGAGGGGGCAGAAAACAGCCTGGTCATGTGGTTCATGTACTCGCACGAGCCCATAGACTTCAATGCATTCCGTAAACTTCTGGTTTGTCCCTTTTCAATAGAAGTCTATATAGAAGAGACTGCATGGCCCCATGCATGTAATTGTCGTAACTCTTTCTTACTCTGTTGCTCTGGCCTTGTCTAACCTTGTGATTAGTGTAGTTTTCTTCACCTGTGTCCTGTTCTCACAGCCAATCCCTGTTGATTTGTCAGTTGTATTCACCTGTGTCCAGTTAGTCCTTGTCTATGCCCTTGTGTTTTCAGTTCTCTTTTGGTCTGTTGTACATTTGTTCTTGACTCACCTTATCTTATACAACAGGTCATTTCGAGGAAGCAATCTGATTGGTTGAAACAGCTTTCTAGCCATGCTTAAACCATGATAATGGCACGGCTAATCAAAACAAATAATTCAGCCGTGCTTTAATTTCTCTCAGAGTGCAGCAGACTCGGTGGCTAGGCTAACTAGTTTCTTGGGACATTTGTGGTCGTAGTGGCTACATCTGTCATTGAATTTATTTTTGGTGATTATCTTAGTTTTAAGGGTAACTGTTGTATAATTGCAATATTACACTATCACATCTGCGATACCTTTCAAAACTCGCCCTGTGGGCGAGTTCCTACGGCACCGCAGGCGTGCATTAATTACGATAAAAAACACCCTCTTGTGTAATATTGCTTAATTCAGATCCCCTATAGTTTTCCCAGTTTAGTATTTTCCCCTTGTTTCCTTCGCCAGTACCTGGACATTGATTACTGCCTACTCCTGTTTTGTGAAATAAATACTTTAATTTGAAGTTTGAGCAGCTGCAGCTGCCTCTGCCTCTCATCTTGCACTCGGGTCCTACACCTACAACCGTGACAGAATGTTTTAGTGTTAGTCTAGTTTTAGTCGGCTAAATCTACAGTTGATTTAGTCAACTAAAATGTATTTTGGCGGGCCTTGATGCTGTCGTAATGACAGCATCTCACAATGTGAGCTTGTAGATCTGCTATTTTCAGCATGCAATCAAGTGTAAAATGACTTATACTGGATCTCTTGTCCACTAGTCCCTAACATTTTAGTAATCAACGAAATCAACACTAGTGGTCATGCCAGCAGCTTCCTGTCACAATGCCAGTAAGAAACCTACGAGGTTAAAGAGAAAAATCACACACCGATGAAGAGAAGAGCTCATCATGTGCCACAGATAGAGAGACCTTAGAGAGGACGTCTTGTTCAGAGCAGAGGGACTGAATCTGGAAACAGATATGACTCCGTTAGTGATGCTATTGATTCCATTGCTGTGGAGCTCAGGTAGGAATTCTACAAAGAAAATATTTTTTTCTGAAAAAGCTTTTTTCAATAATGTATATTTATAATATTGCCATCATCTTGAAATCTTGAAATCAAATCAAATCAATGTTTTTTGGGTGGCGGGAAAAACCCATCCCTGGTTTGTTTGTTGGCATGACCCCTTGAGGACTCTCAGGACACCCAGGATTGGTTATTATTATATTAAACCTAGTTGGAACAAACTTCCAGAGGATGCGAGCATAGGAGGATGCGAGCCTACCAGTTTGAAAACTGGTAGGCACCATGAGTAGGTCTATGAGTAGGACCCTGAAATGAGGTATATAATGTTGTATGTCAATCATACGTAGAACAATGGGACATTTGTCCAATGTCCAGCAGTGGAACCCAGAACCCAAAGACGTTCATTGATGTACTAAGACACATTTGAGAGGGGGAAAAAAGAGCAGATCAAATATACAGAGCCAAAAGTCAAGTTTAGTAGTAGTTTAAAGTATATTATGGAGGGTTTAACTGCTTAAATGTATATTCAGTGATTTCACTTAATTCAAATATCACTTATTTTTTTGTTTTGTTGTGATAATCCTCTCTACTAGAGTGTGCTGCTGACCATATAAGGAGTTCCTCCCTGTCCCCAGTTAACCCCTGGGGGTCAAAGAACCTTAGGTTTCGTTTTTGGCTCTGTATCCTGATTGGATGAAAGGCTTAGGTCCCAGCCAAAAACGAAACCTAAGGTTTTTTGAGTGAAATCACTGAATATACCTTTAAATGACTGAAAAGGAACATTAACATGAATCTACCATAATAGTAAAAATGTGTAAACTAACATATTATAGAAACATTAATTAACACTATGAAGTGTTGTTCCGGCTTCATCTCTTTCTCAACTAACCTCAAATTTGGACCCTTGTGCAGACCACAAACTCTGGTGACCTTTAACCTAACCCTGGGCTACATCTGTGCAAAATGTGGTGCTTTTAGACAAATTAGCGCAAAATCATCCTCCACTATTGGGCTAAATATAGTATCACATCCTTCAGCCAATGGATCTGAGCCATTCGATTTTTATCTAAAAAGGATTGTCCTCCATGAGTCTGAGTTTCAGAGATTTACACCAAAGATAGCCATTTCAGGACAATGTTGTACATTTATATTGCACATTTGTGATGGGGGGTCTAAACATTACGTCCCAATAATTCTCCAGATGAGGACTGGCCCTGACCATATGAGGTACATTTGCCTGAGATGCATGACATATATCACAAATCCTCAACACCGGCATATATTCTCTCGACAGAGCGATGAGAGCGGTGCAAAACCTTCACTCATTTTCAACCAGTACCTTGGCTAGTCTGGGAATATTATCAGAATAATGTCAAATCTGGGAATACATTTCTTACCAAGAATTTTCTTCACCAATGTGTTTGTAAAGGTGTCTGCATGAAAAAAACTCCTCCATGGGCTAAAAACGGCCATAGCCGTCATCACAAATGTGATGAGGTCAGCACATTTGGTGTGCTCAGGGGGTCTATGGCCAAACTAGGGGTCAAACAAGGGGGTTTTCATGATTCTTATCTGAACCCATTCCAAGCATTAGTTTTGCACGGAAAACACTCCTTGGGCTAAATTCGGCCATAGCACTTGCCCAAACACATTGGTGAAGAAAGTTCTTGGTAAGAAAGTTATTCACAGATTTTATTAATATCTTCTGACTAATTATTGGTCTTCATTAATGGGGCGGCAGTGGCTCAGGGGTAGAGTGGCCGGTAGAGCGGCTGGATGGGAACCGTGAGAGGTTGGCTTGATAAAGGATGCTGATCATTAACCTATTTTAGACCTGAGGCACATTTGATTCTACAGATGTCTTCTGAATTGAGTTCTCTGAAAAATGTATGTCGATATATCAGTTCTAAAACCTTTTCATTTCAAGCACCCAGCCCTCATTGCCTTCTGTCAGAAATACGGGGAGGGGATGGGGCGAGGCTTCCCCTCCCATCCCCTCCCCATCTCCTCCCTTTTCTTACCCCTCCTCTACTGGGCGGGGTTTTTCCTTTTATTTTTGAGTTGGGCGTTTTTATAATCTACTTCTACTAGAGTCTGCAACTTGACTGGACTGTAGAGAAACAGATTGACACCACTAGAGTGAAAAAGGGAGTAGTATGTCAGTAACCTCTAATTTTAGAGGCAAAGGGAGTAGTACTTTATAGTGTAGTACTTTATTCAAAATGGTGGAGGTTCTAAAGGTCAAATGTCAGAACAGGAAAGGTGTACGGCATGAGGAGACGCATTTGCGTATCAAAGTTTTATTGGTGACGGTCAAATTGTTCATGAGCTATGCCTGTTCAAAGTTAGCATTTTCTTTTTTTTTATCCCACGATTTTTTCACCTAATGTTATCTAATGTAATCCTGGGCGCTACACTTCCTCTGACAACTTGGGGGGGGGGGGGGGGGGGACTGACTGACCTCATGCTCCCTTCTATGCATGACGAGTCCAAGCTGCTTAACCTGGCAGGGGGGAGTTTCACGGCCGGACATAGCGCGTGGAAGGAACACGTTATTCCGACCAGTTCCTGGCCAGGGGGAGGTAGTTTAGAGACCAGGACTACTGCATGTTTTTTGTGAGGGTACCTACCTACCTTAGGGGACACAGGGAGAACATGCAAACTCCACACAGAAAGGCCCTTTCGCCAACCCCACTGATGAACCCCACAGAGAACACGCCCACAGCGTCCCCAGCGGGAATCGAACCCAGGACCTTCTAGCTGTGAGGCGACAGCACTACCGGTGCTAACGTTAGCATTTTCAACTGAGTGCTATAGCGTTGTGGTCTTCACGTCTTCACAGTTTGGCATTGCCCTCTATACCATATTGCTGCGTTTAGCGAAAAACCGACTGCACCGTCAAATCAGAGCATTTTTTAAAGTTCAAACTGCTGCTGAAAATCTGAGCGTGGCTACTGGTCAAAGTGACAGATGTGTTCTGCATGAGTCAAGGCCATATAGAGTTATAAAGGATAGAGGGCGGTCTGCCCCGCCCCCTGTTATTCATTTAGATGGAAGTTGCTCAGTGGCGTTTTGAAGCAACCAGAAGAATGCTCTACTTCCGCATTAAGTGATTAAGTGCTCAATGTAAAACTCCAGATGCACAGTTTTTCCTCGTGCATATGCACGGGGCCGCATGCAGTCCCAGCTCTGACCAGTAGGGCCGAGCGCTTCAACGTTGGCAAGCTGCATGTAGCCTATGTATTAGTTGCGTACAAATAATTTATTTGTCATTGCGACCCATTGTGAGCTTGTAGATCAACTATTTTCAAACATTTTTATACCTTTGAAAAATTAAAATTAGACATTCTGCATAATGAGTACTATAACTTTTCGTACTTTAAGTACATTTTTATACGAATACTTTTACTCAAGTATACATTTTAAATTCCGGATTTTTACTATTTCTATATTGCAGTATTGATACTTTTACTCACGTAAAACATTTGTGCACCTTTTCCACCACTGCAATATACATCTATCGTAGATGTTTAAGCTTTTATTTTGTATTAAAGTGGTGACATGATTAATGTACCGGAAGTATGCTGTTCTTATATCAGCCTCTTCTTCCTCTGCGTCTATCTGCACGGCTGGCTAGCTCAGCTGTTATCATATCCAGAGCCTAATACAGCCGAGCCGACACACAGCCGTTGATTTGAAGATGGCTGCAGGAAATAATTCGTATACAATTGTGGAGTATTTCGGCGGAGACGATGGCTACCGTTGCGGTTATTGTAAGAACGAAAAGGGCAACTTCTCTCATGGTAAGTGTTGAAAGTGTCTATAGCCCCTTTCGTCCCAAATACAGAAAAGGTAACCGTCCCGAAAGGGGCTTGTGTGTCTGTGTGTGTGTGTGTGTGTGTGTGTGTGTGTGTGTGTGTGTGTGTGTATGTACTGTAGCATTAGCTCTGGTCCAAAATAGGGCCAAATGTTTCTAACGTTACCGATAGTGTAAGTGTAAACAGTGGTTTTCAACCAGTGGTCCGGGGACCACCGGTGGTCCTTGAGGGCTGAGTGGGTTCCAGGTGGTCCCCATCCCCACTCCCCAACTAAATGTTGGAGACTGGAGAGTTGTAGCCCTCCAAGCAGAACCCAAATGCTACTGAAGTTTCTGACTTTTTGACGACACAGAGCATTGCGTCCTGTTGCATCAGTACAGTGCAACCTGGTACGCAGACTACATAAAACATAAACATATGGCCTGTCTGCGCTCTTTGACGAAATGTTTTCGTGTGAGTGTTTCTGAATATGTGAAGTATAAGTACCCATACATGCCGCTGCGAATATCTCCTGTGGCGTGGAAGCCGTTAAGTATTTTTAATCTTTGTTTGACCGATTTGGTCGCTTTGATTCTTCTCTTCCTTCCTTGTTTATTGACACCTCATTGTACCGCCTATCTGGCTAGCTATAGTGGCGCTATAGCTATGACAGAGCAGATCAGAGGCAGGGACGTAGCCGCACAAGCCAACCGCACACCGGGAGGCGGTACAATAAACGGTAAACAAACAAGAAGAAATAAAGCGACCAAATCGGTCAAACAAAGATTAAAAATACTTAACGGCTTCCGCGCCACAGGAGATATTCGCAGCGGGATGTATAGGTACTTAAAGTTCCCGAATTCAGAATAACTCAAGCAAAAAAAAGCAGTCACACGCCGCAGATAGGATCTTAGAGAGCATGTTTACGTCCGCGTTCCGGAATTCCCATACGAAAATATACTGTCCAAATTTCAGAAAAGCTTTATGTAGGGTCCCGAAAGGGGCTAGGAGAGTTGTAGCCCCATAATGTGCCCTCTCCCTACGCTCATTCTGTAGCTCCGAGATGAGGTCACACACTGGGCCCCTCCCACCGCGTTTCAGAAACGGCGCAAGTTTCCACAATAAGTGTTTCTTATCCTTACCACACCATTAATCCAAAACGTGTAGGGCCCATGCAGGTTTACACTAATTCAAATTTAGAATCGGCCCAGAAAATCCAACTAGAGATTTGAACTGAGCCTTTACGTCCCGTATTTTGTCAGTCGCTTCCATGTTTATCAAGGAAGTTGAAAAGCTTTAGCGCCTCCCCGGCGCCTCCCCTGGTCGTAAATTTCCAACTGACTTCAGTTCACTCGACATGCACGCGCACACGCACACTTCCTTGATAAACATGGAAGCGACTGACAAAATACGGGACGTAAAGGCTCAGTTCAAATCTCTAGTTGGATTTTCTGGGCCGATCCTAAATTTGAATTAGTGTAAACCTGCATGGGCCCTACACGTTTTGGATTAATGGTGTGGTAAGGATAAGAAACACTTATTGTGGAAACTTGCGCCGTTTCTGAAACGCGGTGGGAGGGGCCCAGTGTGTGACCTCATCTCGGAGCTACAGAATGAGCGTAGGGAGAGGGCACATACAGTATGGGGCTAGGAGAGTTGGTACTTTATTGGTAACCAAATGGACCCATAGGTCTCTAACTCTTGAGAGCATACAATTAAACAAAATGGACCCATTTTACGCTCTCAAGAGTTACATTGTTAAACATCTGCATTACTTAATTTACAAGAAGTCTACACAATTTAGAAAATGTTGTAGAAATGTTATTTTGATCCACGTTTGCCAACACAGAACATCATTGAATTGTGGACCAAATCTTATCCATGGACAACAATTAATTAATTATCAGTGTCTGATCAAATGGTGGTCCGTGGATCAAATGACAAATAAATAATGGCCTTGATATGAAAAAGGTTGAAACCCACATGGTGTAAGCCGGTGATGGTTGCTTCGTCCTGTGGGAGCCTGTGTCAAGCTAGACACCCTAAGCTAGCTAGCTAGCTAGCTCCTAAAAAAAAGAGCTACTATTTTAGCTTCATCTTGTTCAGCCTAGTATTCAATTTTGCTCTCCATGATATGACAGTCATGCTTCAGAGCTAGACCGACAAGAACATAACATGTAGATCAGTTCTTGTAGACAGACAGCGACTTGTCTTGTAGACAGACACTGTGACACAGGAGTTGAAACAAGAGAGGTCTTCCCACTTGTTAACCCTTTCAGTTTAGCAAAACTTTACTGTTGCATATTTGACAGCAGTAAACCATTCACTGTAGTAAATGGATTCGGATTTTCTTGTATTTTGATTATGATCTTGCATCCACAGATTTGACTTCAGACAGTGATGGCAGTGATTCACTGTTGTTGACTGGTGTGCATGTCTGATTAGCCTAGTCATATTTAGTGTACATCCTGCCTGCTGATATGACAAACATTAGCGTTCTGTTCTTTTCCAGGAAAGCCGGGTTATAGAAGTATTCAAATTGGAAGATTGATGTACTGTACAGTATGTTGTATTTCCAAGTCTGACTACATCCATTTGATTAAATTCTTGATGTCACAGCAGGTGCTTTCCACACCTATGGAAAGGAACATGGTTTTTAAAGGGATCACAAGTGCTGATGAACAATCGTCACAGATGATGCTCATGACATGAAGGATACTTTAAAATCGATCTGGAATGGCAGTTTGCTTGTATCTAACTTAGGGATGCACCGAAAGGGAAATTCTTGGCCGAAACGGAATACCGAATATAGGAATCATATAATATAACTTTACTTTTTTTCCTACCATTGCTGTCATGGCCGTACCTTAAAGCTACCTGATTTATGGAAAAATAAATGGTTATGGCAAAACTTAACTTAAATAATAATCACTATTATGGGTCCATAAAACATTTATTCAGCTCTTTTGAATGCATTAATTGCATACACTATTCAGTGATATCTTTTCTGCCTATTCGGGCCGAAACTGAATAGGCTGAAAATGCATTTTTAGCCATTTTCTGACTAATATTTTTGTCACCGCTAAACCCCTTATCCCTAAACATCTTTGCCTTTTTTTTAAACTATTTTGCAAAACATTTTTGAATAGTTAAAATGGCCAGTCTACAGGCTCACAACGTGTCAATGTAGATTCATTGGCTAGTTGAACTATTCAAAATTCAAAATTCAATTCAATTCAAAATTGTAAAGAAAAAAGTTTAGAGATAATGGTTTAGCGGTGACGGAAATGGAGCCCATGGTATTCAATCACAGCGATGGGGTTGAACCGCATGGACCGTGGGAACCTCCAAAGATGCACATTTCTATCCGCCTATGAGTGCTTGTCATCTAGTACTGATCAAAAATAAATAGATATTGTTGCCTTTTCCTGTCCTCAAATGTTTTCAGAAACATCATTTTAGTGTTTAGCTGACACTGTTTGAAAGACTTTCGCCAGCAGTTCTGTGCAGAGAGAGCACCGAGGGGGCAGGTGAGGTGCCCAAACCCCAGAAAAGGACAAAACAAATGTGTGCCCGTGCTGATAATTTTTTTTGGGGGGGGGGTCCCTTGTGCCATTTCACATCAGAAAGGTAGTAGGCTACATTGGATGTCTTATGCTACTGGAGCAAGATGTTCCACAATAACTTGAGTAAAAATAAGCAATACATTCTCATTACCATGTAAACATTAAAATATATATTATTTATAAGGGCTACGGATGTAGGGCAGGCCATTCGTGCCTGTCCGACCCCAGCCCATGTTTGATACATGTTTTTATATCGTTGAAATTGGTTGGTGACTGAGTGGTACTTGCTGACATAAGCCTGCGTCATATTTTGGTTTACAGGAAGAAATCATCATTGGATTTTGGTATCTATACAGTCTATAAATATGGTTAAACTAGAGCGCAACAGGACCCGGAATGTGATCTGAAAAGATTCAAAATGGGTAATTTGATAACAATTATCCTGCAGAGAGCAGTGAACGATTTACTGTGTCCTCATGTCAACTTGGCAGCATGTTGTGTTTGAGAACTACAGTACAGTAGGTTATTGAACTAGCAATATTTTGTCTTATGAAATCAAATGACTAACGTAACGTTATGTTGGAGCAGAGTGACAATTCATTTGAAAACAATAAATAAATAAGGAATTTCAGTCCCTGCCAATTTCATACTGTAGGCTACACTACATCTGAAAAACTATTGGGAAAATAATAACTTATTACACAGCAAGGGTGCATTCTACTGCTTTTATTGCCCCTATGGTCTTTTATCTAGCCTCGCCACCCTTGGGCCTGACCTTTGTACACAAGTTATCGATAAATAACCATTGCTGTAATAAATCTTTTCATCCCTGGAAGATAATACGCTATGGTTATGAAAAGGGATTGTTGTGTGAGGGTGAATGTTGTAACTGCATGGGGATGAGGATGGCTATATATCATTCTGAAGAACTGCATGAATGATTATGGAGCACTCAATGATAATAATTATGATATTGTTGAAGCTGCCGCATGATGTATTTATTTATAGTATTATTACTTGCAGAAGCAGAGCGCGCAAGTAATGTTTTCGCCCGGTCTCTTCCGCCGTGACAGCTGTCCCGCCATTCGATGTTTATGCAGAAAAACATCAAATCTGTGCCTGTTTTGCTGGGACCAAATGACCACAAATGACCATATTTATTACGTCATCATTTAGAGCTAGTCATACGTATACTATATACATAATCAGTAAAAATAAAATAGCAAATTGTGCCTGATCTGCTGGGACCAGAGTACGTGGTGTGTATATGTATGACTAGCTCTTAATGATGACGTAAGAAATATGGTCATTTGTGGTCATTTGGTCCCAGCAAACCAGGCACAGATTTGCTGTTTTCTTGCATAAACATCAAATGGCGGGACAGCTGTCACGGTTTTTGGCGCAAAGTAACCACAGTATACCGCTAATCAACTTACAACTACACACTTTATACAGTATAGAGTATAGAGTATATATGTATACGTATATAGTATATGCCTATATACTATATATATACTATATATATTTCTTACGTCATCATTTAGAGCTAGTCATACGTATACTATATACATAATCAGTAAAAATAAAATAGCAAATTGTGCCTGATCTGCTGGGACCAGAGTACGTGGTGTGTATATGTATGACTAGCTCTTAATGATGACGTAAGAAATATGGTCGTTTGGTCCCAGCAAACCAGGCACAGATTTGCTGTTTTCTTGCATAAACATCAAATGGCGGGACAGCTGTCACGGTTTTTGGCGCAAAGTAACCACAGTATACCGCTAATCAACTTACAACTACACACTCTATATAGTATATATGTATACGCAGGGTTGGGAAGTAACGGATTACATGTAATCCGTTACTGTAATCAGAGTAAAAAAAAAACGTAACTGTAACGTCTTAGAGTACATTTTAAAATGTGTAATCTGGATTACAGTAACGGGGGTGTTGTAACGGGGGTTACATGAGGATTACATTCTTCCCTTCCCCTCATTCATTTTACAAACAAGTTATAAATTATTATAACACCAAACGGAATGGATTGGAGTTGAGCGCAGCGCGCACCACTCTGACTCTGTGTAAAATCCTCACAGTGGAGGCTGCTGCTGGTCAGGGCGGTGTTGCCAATTTGCGAGAGAAATAAGCAACCAGGTCTATGAAAACAAGCCCAAAAGAAGCGACTATAAAAGGCCACACGAGCACTTCAAAGCTATATATATCGTCCATTAAACAATGTGCATATTTATATATGTTGGCTATTTAAAAATAGACGATCTACAAGCTCACAACCGTTCTACCATTATTTACAATTAACTTCAGAAAAATAAGCCCAATGTGGCTTATAATAATCAGACCAGGCAACACTGCAGAGATACTATATAGGAGAGCATATATGATATATTGGATTGGGGGGGATAAATAATGGGTAGCGCAGTCTTCTCTTTTAGGTCAAATACAATGAGGCTTTTTATTTAAAGAGTAGCCTACGGGGTATAAATATAATTGTATAGGGCTGAGTTCTTTGTAGACTATATAAATTAGTCTTTACTGTATTCAACATTCTTGTATATCAATGGTAAAACTTGTATTATCTAATTAAATTGAGTTTTACTTAAAAGTAATCCAAAAGTAACTGAAAGTAACTTGTAGTTACTTTTTAAATGGAGTAATCGGGATTACGTTACTGACTACATGTTTTAGCAAGTAACTTGTAACTGTAGGGGATTCCTTTTTAAAAGTAACCCTCCCAACCCTGTGTATACGTATATAGTATATGCCTATATACTATATATAGTATATGCCTATATAGTATATGCCTGCTTTGCTGGGACCAAACGACCACAAATGACCATATCTCTTACGTCATCATTTAGAGCTAGTCATACATATACTATATACATAATCAGTAAAAATAAAATGGCAAGTTGTGCCTGATCTGCTGGGACCAGAGTACGTGGTGTATATGTATGACTAGCTCTTCACCCAAACTTATATAGATAGAAACTTGAATCATACTTAATAATACTAGGTGTTTATATGCATAAAGTAGGTAGGTAGCAAATGGTTACATCTAAAAATTATACATTTCAAACGTTCCTTCACAGAGATACTGAGATTTGACAGTTTACAGCGGTCGAAAGGACTTGCACGCTCTGCTTGCGCACTAGTTGGCCATTTATGGCCTACTAGTGTGCAACAAGCAAGTATGCACTCGACAGAGTGCAGTTCTAGTTATTATTATTATTTTTGATAACTATTATTTTAGTTGTCTTACTGGGTTCTTTTGCCAAGAGAAGTTAGATAAGTACAATTTGACATGATGGCACCACGATCCACTCTGTGACAGAAAGACAGGTGCTCCTGTTGTTCTGATTGTGACATGTGTCCAGATAAAACTACTGCGTTTCCATGACATCTGGATTGGCCCAGATGGCATGATAGATCTAGATTGCACTCATGAAACTTTCAGAAAGTTTATTTTATTAAAGTTATTAAAGTTACCTGGATTTCATGGTGTTTCTAATTTAGTTACACTGTTGCAGTTTCTCTTATCAGTGTGGTTATTATGTACCTATTCAGGATCTTTGCCTTTTTTTGAGGATACATAAACCTTCAAACACCACACATATTAAATGAGAAATAAGCTGCAACAATAAAGGCACACTGTTATCTGATTGATTGAAAATAAACATTTTAACAGTTTGCAGAATTACAGTACATTTCAAGCACAACTCAATACAAAGACTGTTAACAATAAAGCATTACACTTGTTTACAAGAGTGTCCACCTTCATCAAAACATTTAGAGACGTACTAATAGACACTTATAGATAGATACTTATATCTTATACTGTACTGTAGCCTGTATGAACATGCCGTCTGTTAAATCAATATTAACAATATTCTCTTATCAAATCCAGAAATAAAATTACTACTAAACCTGTAAAACTATGCAGAACCAGGCTCCTCTAGCTGTAATGTAGCTAGTCAGGAGGAGAGGAATTGGTCCAGCTATCAACTGTGTGAGAAAACTATTTTGTCTAACAGTTTCTCTGTTGTATAACAGTGTGTTGTCTCTGAGACCCATGGGACTTTGGCTATAGCTAGCTA
This sequence comes from Protomyctophum parallelum, assembly GCF_964188405.1. Taxonomy (NCBI): domain Eukaryota; kingdom Metazoa; phylum Chordata; class Actinopteri; order Myctophiformes; family Myctophidae; genus Protomyctophum; species Protomyctophum parallelum. Next base: position 18,706,326 of record NC_139704.1, on the reverse strand, counting down.
CTACAACTGGGAAATGGTACTTAGGGCTTACAGTAGTACTTGCCTGGTTAGAGTTCTGTCTTGTGTTGTGTAGTGTGTGTGAACTAGTATCACGTGACTGACTTTCCACTGTGTGTGTGTGTGTGTGTGTGTGTGTGTGTGTGTGTGTGTGTGTGTGTGTGTGTGTGTGTGTGTGTGTGTGTGTGTGTGTGTGGAGAAGGTCATGAGTTAAAGCAGGAAGTTGAGGCCTCGGTTTGAGGAAGGGGGGCTGGTGCATCCCAGAGGTCTAACGTTTCGGTTAGGATCTTGAGACACCACTGGAAATAACGTGTCCCAGTGGACATGTCACACACACAGAAGCATAACTGTGTAAAAAAAGATGATCAATTTCATGCTTATGCACTTTCATAACTTATTTCTAAATTATTTCTTAGGCTAATTTGATAATATAATACTGGTGCAGCCTTAACCCATTCTGAACGGGCACCCATTTTGGTGTTGGCATCATGTTATGCTTTAGCTATTGAAAAATAGCAGATCTACAAGCTCATATCGCGCCACCGAGTGGCGCGATACGAGCTTGTAGGTCTGCTATTTTTGAAAAATCGAAGAGCGACTGACATTTTTTAGAATCTGATCTCAGGTCAGAATGGGTTAATCAGACCAGTGTGTGTCCAGTGGAAACCTCGTGTGAATCTGATCTCAGGTCAGAATGGGTTAATGAATCACTCAGAAAATGTCATCTAAATGGACATGCATGATAATGAAACTGATGGGGAAAAAAAAATGTCCTGTACATTTCCCATTCTACAGGAATGTGGTCCCACACGATGACGGTACAAGACTACCAGGACCTCGTAGACCGAGGTTGGAGAAGGTAAGAAATAGAATGCCATCTTCCCAAATCCCCCTATTGGTGTTTTCACTTGGTGCTTTGCATTACTTAATTTACAAGAAGTCTACACAATTTAGAAAATGTTGTAGAAATGTTAATTTGATCCACGTTTGCCAACACAGAATGTTTGGCGTTGTGAGTCTCCAGAATGGTCAGATAACTTACCATGTTGATTATAACAACAAGCTACACATTGAAAGATGAAGATGTTCCATTTTTAGGTCTGTGCTAATAACTAGTTTTAGCAGTTAACTCTTACCCATTTCGTCCCTCTGCAGAAGTGGAAAGTATGTCTACAAGCCTACATTGAACAAGACATGCTGTCCACAGTACACCATCAGGTAAACACTGGCACCACCCTGCCAATGACAATGTTTTATTATGAGTTGTACGAACCATGAATCAGGAAAAATATTGCAATATGTCTTATAATGCTGCCATACCTTTATGTATCCGAAAAAGTGTTGAGAAATATAACACTGCTGTGACTTAAGTTAAAACATATTTAACCATTTCCCCGCCAAAAAACGTAGCCTGCGTTATTTGTCGGGAAGCGACGCTGCCAAAATACGTAGCATACGTTTATTCAGTTGTATAAATGTGTTTGCTCCGATCTATTGGAAAGGCTACTCACATTAGCTTCCGATGGCTATCTGTTGTTATCTTAGACACTGGACTGCGGCGCGCGCGCGCGCGTGTGTGTGTGTGTGTGTGACTAGACTCAGATTTAAATTTTAACAGTCATATCAAAACTGTAATTTCATCTGCCTATTATCACCTTCAAAATATTGCAAGAGTTAGAGGAATTATGTCCAAGCAAGACCTAGAAACACTTATACATGCTTTTGTTTCCAGTAGACTGGATTACTGCAATGGTCTGCTCACAGGACTTTCAAACAAAGCTCTTCGTCAACTCCAACTAATTCAGAATGCTGCTGCTAGAGTCCTGACAAAAACTAGAAAATATGACCATATTACACCAATCCTAAAATCCTTACATTGGCTACCAGTGTCCCAGAGAATTGATTTTAAAATTGTATTACTTGTCTATAAATCTGTTTGTGGCTTTGGGCCCAGCTACATCTCAGACATGCTGAAGCCATATGAGCCCTCCAGAACCCTTAGGTCATCTGAGGCTGGCCTACTGATAGTTCACCCGATAGCTGGAACAAAACATGGTGAAGCAGCATTCCACCATTATGCACCACAAACCTGGAATAGCATTCCAGGTTACATTAGAAAATCCCCCCAACCATAGCCGTTTTTAAGTCAAATTTAAAAACGTATTTATTTAACATTGCATATCCCAATTAACTGTGTTTCTATTAACCCATTCTGACCTGAGATCAGATTCATACGAGGTTTCCGCCGGACACACACTGGTCTGATGAACCCATTCTGACCTGAGATCAGATTCTAAAAATGTCAGTCGTTCTTCGATTTTTTTCAAAAATAGCAGACCTACAAGCTCGTATCGCGCCACTCGGTGGCGCGATATGAGCTTGTAGATCTGCTATTTTTCAATAGGTAAAGCATAACATGAGGCTGACACCAAAACGGGTGCCCGTTCAGAATGGGTTAAAGGTGGGAGTATCTGTTGTAATGTAATTGTATCTATTATAATCTGTATTCCTTTTAAAGTGCACTGTTTCACTGTATTTGTTTTTATTCTGTAAAGCACTTTGAATTGCCTTGAGTATGAAAGGTGCTATATAAATAAAATTGGTGTGTGTGTGTGTGTGTGTGTGTGTGTGTGTGTGTGTGTGTGTGTGTGTGTGTGTGTGTGTGTGTGTGTGTGTGTGTGTGTGTGTGTGTGTGTGTGTGTGTGTGTGTGTGTGTGTGTGTGTGTGTGTGTGTGTGTGTGTGTGTGTGTGTGTGTGTGTGTGTGTGTGTGTGTGGGGGGGGGGCATTTCTGGTCAAAACAACGCTTTTTGTACGGAGCCTAGCGGTCGCAGTAATGGCGTCGGCCTGTACTTATAATGCTCAAGGCAGAGAATAACAACCGGTCGAGACAAACGCACACATCGTTCAAAATAAAGCTGCTCATTGCAAGTGGGGTTCATATCCATCTGGGAGAAAGTAGACTAATTACTGGCTGTACCATATTGGCAAACCTTAATGGGTTGATACTGTAGAATGTAGATAAATCAAGCGAGAAAACAGACCGAGTTGTCAACGGGGAAGTTTATTCTAACTAAACAACGTTCTTGCTGTCTGTCTCTCCATCCAGATGTCATGCCTTGAACTTCCAGCCATCCAAATCTCACAGGAAGGTCCTGAAGAAGATGGGCAAATTTCTGTCTAAAGGGGAAATGCCAACGGAACAGGGTGAGTGAGCGTGTTGGCTACAGTATTGAAAGGGCTTATGGAAAACATTTCTTCTACTGCATGTGAATTGTGAACTTAATTTTCACCCACATAAGTAAGTACATCTAGGCCGAACGTATGCACTATGCACCTGTATGAAATACCTGTTGACCATGACCCTGACCCATGTACACCATTATCAAAGTACTTGGAGGTAAGCAGTGGTTTTCAACCAGTGGTCCTTGAGGGGGTTCCAGGTGGTCCCCAGCTAGAGAGTTGGTAACCCAATGGACCCTTAGATCTTTAAATCTTGAGAGCGTCAAATTAAGGGGAAAAAAATTGACCATCCCGGGTCCATTTGGTTTCATTTTACACTCTATTGTTACTCCTGCATTACTTAATTTACAAGAAGTCTACACAATTAGAGAATGTAGAATAATTGTATTCTGTTGTCTCTCCTATGCTACCGACTGGGCAAAATGCTGGACAAAATCCAACAACAACAAAATATTCTTTAGTTTTGGGTCTGAGAGGCTAAATGTCATCGAATAGTGGTCCGTGGCTCAAATACCAATTAAATAATGGTCTTTGGTATGAAAAAGATTGAAAACCCCTGCTGTAAGGGAATAAAATTGACACAGACAGACAGAGAGATTCTTGGATTTCCTGTTCTGGACAACCACTGTCGTGACGGACATACAGTAGTACAACTGGAACTCTTCCGTTTTGAAATGAATAACCTGACCATGTGCTTTTGACAGGGGAGCCCATGGACGCTGTGTGTGACGAAGCAGGCCCACGGGAGTCAGCTAAAGTCTGTCACACAGGAGTAGAGGGGCCCACTGTCACAGATGTTCAGACGGAGCTCGGGGACTTAAAACCAGTGGACTCGGAAACGTCTCGAAACGATCCAGTGTCTGTCCCAGATGGGAGACCACCTGCCTCTACCCCTAAACCAGGTAAGATATTGGGACCCCGCCTTCCTGAATGCTTGCTCTACTTAGTCTCGCGTGGCCACTAGCCAGCTTTGTAGCATCCCTCTAGGTCACAAGGCCACGCTGCGGAAACCACAAACCCTCACAATGCGCTATTGTGAAAATGTAAAATCAGGCATTACGACAACAAGGCCCGACAAAACAGATTTTATAATCACACAACCTTTAGAACACAATGTGCAAGTCCCATGATGTTTACTGACGGAAAGCAACAATCACATCCGTACAGCCTTATCAAAGAAATGGTGAGACGGTATAGATCACTCCTGTTCCGTGATCACTGAGAGAGACAACGTCAGAATTCGGAATGTTAATTGTTCATCTTTAATCGCCGTTAAGAAATGAATCAATAGTGGTTAATAATTAATGTGAAAATTCTGCGGTTCTATCATTGGGTGGTTGTCTGTGAATGTAATGCAAGGCTATCCAACATTGAAGCTGTCAGTATCTACTGGCAAAGTGGAACTGCAGCACGTTCATGGAGGTCGACATGTGCGTAACGTGCGTCATCCCACTGGGCTGCTCTTCCGCTCGCTGCAGCCATTGAGTTATAATGGTACCACACCAATGCAACTCCTTGCAACAAAACAAACCACACCAATGCAACTCATTCATTCATTCATTGTGTTGACTAGCGGACAGACATCTGCCGTTTACTCATTGTTGTATCCTTCTCTAAAAGTACATTTACTCAAATACTGTACTTGAGCATTTCCATTTTGTTTTTTAACGTACAGCTTTGTGTTTTTGCATAGTCTTCGAGTAAAACTCTGTTCACTTCATGGGGCCGGTCTAATGGCGGTTCTCCTACATAGACTTCTATTGAGCATGGGGACAACCAAAAGGGACAAGTCCTGGACCGGATGTAGGCAGAAATGCATTGGACCCAGGCAACAGCCCAGCTTTAATGATTTTAAATCCCTTTGTTTTAGATTGTTTTGTAGTAATCGTACAACATAAACATTACAGAGACTTTAGTTGTCACTGTACAATACTTTAAAACAGTTGTCATGTTGCACACATGCCTAAAATAGCTCTTATTTGCATGAACAGTGCTTGAGCGCTCGGTTTCTGCCCCCTCGATATCGCTGCCCGACTCTTCTATTAGATGGCTCTGTGTTCGTAGCACGTTTTTGTAGCACGGAATGTGATTATTTCATAGGCTGATGTACGATGATGAGAGGGCCCCTCACTTACACTTACAATACTTTATGCTTATACGACTTCAATACATCTCAGAGACAGAATATTCAACATTATTTGAACACTTTAGCTCGTAATTCAATTAACCAATGTCACACACCCAGCAATAATGAGTTCACACATATTTTTCACCTGGAGGACTAAAATAAAGAGTTGTCCAAATGTGAATGAACTCTTTCAGCGCCACCTGGTGGTCACCAGTTTAGGCTCTGAGTGCCAATTCTCCCATTATAAAGAGAGAAAGAATTTGTAATTCTATTATGCATGTAATGTGCATGTCATCACCTGTACACCAGATTAGAGGAATTTTCAAAATATGGATGAAAATGTTGAATTCCCAAGGGAGAGACGTCTTAACGCCCGTGGCATCCATTACAAAGACGTCCATAAGACGGGATAACGTCCCTGGCACTTAAAGCATTTTAGGCTATAAATGAGAAATATCAAACAGTACAAAAATTTTAAAAGTCAAGTTCAAGTACATATTTTTAGTGTCCCCCCTGTGTGTGGGGGGGACAGGAGCAAGCAGCAGCAGAGATGTAGTAGCCTGAGGCACCATCTAGTGGTGGCACCGTGTAGAGAAGAGAGGAAACGGGAGAGACTCAGTTCCTCTTTCAGGCCAAGGACTATTAAAAGAGGACAGGAAGCGAAGACCGTACGGTGGACTCCATGTTGCTCCCTGGAAGGAAAGAAACATGGCAATTGAGACCAAGGAAGCTGAACGCGGAAGTGTTGGCTGCATATAGCCCATTGCGCATGTTTTTTTCTTTCCAGGGAGCAACATGTAGTCCACCATACGGTCTTTGCTTCCTGTCCTCTTTTAATTATGTTAAGTTATGGGGGTCCTTGGAATTAAAAACGAACCACTGCACACTAAATGGAACAGAGCCTTAATTAGTATCATCAGTAACACCTATGAAGGAAGTAGGGAAGTGACCCAGAAGTAGGAAGAGTTATTCTGTGAGCCCATTCCTTGGGAATACTGTTACCACTAGGTGTCAGTGTTGACTGTTTAAAAAAATCCTTCTGGAGCTTAATGTATGAATGGGGACTGGTGTTCTCTCATGTAATTTCATGAATGGTCTGGTTGCTGGGACCATCTATCTATCATGTTCTTCTCCCCCTCTTCAGTCTAGAGAGCAGGATTTCCTGAGACAACTCACACTAACAGAGACATAATGAATGAATAACACTCCCGACGAACCGATAATAAACACTTATTAAGACACGCGAAGCCGCACTATTTAACAAGCTGCTCATATTTCAGTCCTCAGCCACTCTTCCGCTCCTCCCTCACACCTAGTGAGAGTAGACTATGGGCCCCCCGTGCATTCATCATTAAATCCCAATGTATATACAGTACATTGGAACAATAAGGAGAACCTGGGTAGGCTGGTACAGAGTAATATAGCTAGAGAGTGGCGACACTAGCGTTGACTCCCATTGTAACAATGGAATGCGGAAGTGCTCATTCTATCCCAATGGGATAGTTCCAGTCATAGGAGCAATGTTTGGAACTATAGCCCATAGGCACCCGCTTTGCGGCGAGATCAAAGTGTGTCGCTACTCTCCTACTCTACACTCTGGGCTGGTATTGGCACTCTGGGCCCCAGACGTAAACAAAGCGCACAGAGGAATGTCAAGATGTGTCAATTTTTCCAGGTTGGCCCCCTGGGCGCGTTCCTGGGGGTCTGGATGTTCCAGGGACCCCCCGGGGACCCCCACACGGTAACTCTGTCATTTCTCGACCGTTTCGGACGTGAGGTGGCTCACCGGAAGCGGTTTGCACCACTCAATTTACACAGGTGTGATTTTTCTTTTTCAAAAAACATTTTTTAATAGTTAAAATAGCCAATGTATAAGCTCACAACGTGTCGATGTAGTGTAGATCGGCTAGTTGAACTATTCAAAAATGTGTTTCAAAATGGTAAAAAAAAAAAAGGCAAAGAAGTTAAGGGATAAGGGGTTTAGCATGGACGGAAATAGAGCCCATGGTGTTCCAGCATACAATAAGGTCAGACTGAAGAGGTCTTTATCAGTCGACTTGTGAGGCTTAATGGCTGTGGACATTGCTCTTGCCTTCATGTTTCTATGTATGTAATTGTATTTCCTGTTGTGTGTGTGTGTGTGTGTGTGTGTGTGTGTGTGTGTGTGTGTGTGTGTGGCATACAAGGCCGACGGGCAGCAAGACACATTTCTGTGCAAACTGACAATAAAGTACTATATCATATCAGTTAAATTGCAAGCGCTCACAGAGGAGTTCACTACCACACTCTTCCTTGAACCTCGATGAAGAATAGGCCCCCTCGCTTCAGGAAGGAAACAAGGAGTTTTAGTGTGTCGAGGCCGGCAGTTCTCCCCCCCCCCCCCACCTTCACCTCCAACAGAAAACACCTGGAGATGGCTCCTCACCCACCAGCTTTATGACTGGAGTATTTTACGGCTTTGGTCGGGTTCCAGTTCTGCACGGAGAAAACAACGGCTCCCCCCATCTGTAGTATAGCCTCGGTGCAGCCTGCCGGATAGAGGCGCAGATGGAATCTTGTTTTTTTGCAGAAATGTCTCTGGTTCTTGTCTTTTTTTAACCCATTCTGGGGGCGGGAACCAGTTCTGGTGTTTCAAGCATTATTTTATACTTTAGCTATTGAAAAATAGCAGATCTACAAGCTCATAGATATGAACTATAGATATTGTAGATATGCTATTTTTGTAAAATTGTGAGAATGCGGCACAAATCTTTGTAAAAAAAGATGTCTTTGTCTTTGCTTCTGGGGCGTCCCTGGAACAACATATTTTTAGATGGAGGTCGGTGGCCGAATATACAGATAATCCTGGGGGTCCTTGACATGAAAACGGTTGAGCACCACTGATGTAGAAACAGAAGGTTTTTCAGAAAACTGTCATGATTTAGAAGACATTTTGTAGAATCGAGCTCAGGTCTAAATGGGTTCAAATCAAGAGACTGAGGTCGTTATGTGCCTTCACAGAGAACACACACACACACACACACACACACACACACACACACACACACACACACACACACACACACACACACACACACACACACACAAACATTCCCATTCCCATGTGACTTCATTCTGTGAAGTACTTGCAGACGGCACTACTGTTCAGTTCAGTCGACCAGTGTTGATACTAGGATGAAAAATGTTGACTATCTTTTTTCACTGACAAACTAAATGTAAACTAAGCTATGATGACTAAAACTAAGACTAAATATATTGACAATTTTGTCAACAAATAAAAACTAGACTAAAATGTTAGGAAGGGGCTAGTGGAGAAGGACATTTTACGCTTGGTTGCATGCTGAAAATAGCAGATCTAGTGCAAGTGCAGCAAGATTCAGCAAGTGTTTCAGCAACTGATCTACAAGCTATCTGCTATTTTCAGCAAGTGTAAAATCAGCCATTATGACAGCATAAAGGCCCGACAAAATACATTTTAGTCGATTAAATCAACTGTAGATTTAGTCGACTAAAACTAGAACACGAAAACATTCCAGGTGACTAAAATGTGACTAAAACTAAATAAACTATTCAAAAGACTATGACAAAAACTAAAAATCTAACTTTACTGTCAAAATCAACACTGCAGTCAACATTAACACTCCCAGAGGGCAGACAGACACCCCTGCAGGTAGAACAACGCTATGGAAGGCGACGGTTGTACCGTTACTGCACACGCATGGCATGTAAAAGTTTATCCATATAAGAGATTGATGGCTTAGAGCATGGGTTCCCAAAGTGGGGTCCGGGGACCCCTAGGGGTCCTTGAGGCAGCTAAATGATAGTTTCTAACCAAATGGACCCTTATGGGTCTGTAACTCTGAGATTGGGTCCATTTGGTTCCATTTGTACACTCTCAGAGTTAAATTAACATTGATTTCACAATATGCATTGGGGTCCCAGAGATAGAAATGCCATTAAATGGGGGCCCGTAGCCTAATGCATGTCAAACTGGGGCTCCTTGGTTGACAATCACTGCTTAAAAGCCATAAACAGCTTCTCTTATAGGGGTCCTTGGCATATATTTTCAAATAGGGGTCCACGGGCTAATAAGCAATATTACACGAGAGGGTGTGGTTTAACGTGATTATTGCCACGACAGTGATGCGGTCAGGAACGAGACGAAGTCGAGTTCCGCACGCATCGCTGAAGTCCTTGACATGAAAAAGTTTGGGAACCACAAATTAGTGTTTAACTATCTGTTTATCTCACTGTTGCAAGCTGCATTAGCTCCCCCCCCCCCCTTCCCCCCCGAGTGGGTTGGTGGTGACAGAAACATTTTGTCATCTCATAAATGCCAGTAGTAGTGGCACTACCCCGCCGAAGATGGAGTGGCTATTGCTCCGCACAAGGAAATTCACTTTGCCTGTTTTATACATGACGTGTATATAATGGTGTGGAGGGGAGCAAAAAGTGTGTCTGCTACAGCCACTTTAAATGTGAGCGCACCTTTGGAGAATTGAATGTGTGCGCGGGGGAAACTAGGAGGGAGATGTGTTTTTTTATGAACTGTTAACTACAGGGGAGAGAGCATCCGTCTTCCACAGGAACCCATCTGTCAGACTTTATCTTCACCAGGGCTGCACTCTGTCTCCTCAAGAGTACAGTACCTGTCTGTGCGTCTCCTCAAGAGTACAGTACCTGTCTGTGCGTCTCCTCAAGAGTACAATACCTGTCTGTGCTGTCTGTGTTTCGCAGTGCTGATTTTGACAGCAAATTTTGATTTTTAGTTAGTAGAAAATAGTTTTCATTCTAGGTTCACATTTGTTACCTGGAATGTTTTAGTGTTGTCTAGTTTTAGTCAACTAATTTTGGTGGGCTTTGACGCCGTCGTAATGGCTGATTGAAAATAGCCAATCTACAAGCTCGCAAACGCATCGCAGCGCGACGCATTGTGACCTTCATTGTGATCTGCCATTTTCCAGTTTTTTGTCTAGTTTTTATTTCTTGACAAAATTGTCAATATATTTAGTCTTTGTTGTAGTCATCATAGCTTAGTTTTTATTTAGTTCCATTTAGTTTTCATCAGCGAAAAAAAAGGTAGTCGACGGACTTTTTTCATCATGGTGGAAATTAGTCGACGAAATCAACACTGGTGTTTTGAGAGAAAGTATTGTGTGTGTAACAGTTCATTTACAGTAGTGGCAATATTATGCACACGTGTTTAATTCACTCGCGTGTTTCATAACTTGTGCGTGCATCACGAAAATGATCTGGTTCATGTGCGATTGTGCGTGCCAATCCTAGTTAGCGAGCGGGATGGACCCGTCCCGGACAGCTTGATGGGTGATAAGAGCTGATGTGTTTGGGGATGAGTCAAACAGTGTGGCGAACACAGTCCAGACACTGCTGGGTTCTGGTTCCTGGTGTGTGTTTACACTCGCAATACAAGAGCAAAAATATAACCAATCCACCACACTGTCACTCTGTGGAATCTTTGTTTTTTAAATGTTTCCGGTCCACTCTTAAAATTCTCCCGTCTTCCTCCGGTCATTCACCCATGGAAGATGAACAGAGGAAATGGTGGATTATTATGCAAGATGCAGGTAATGCTCTTCCTCAAGACGCTTGTCGGACTGACTTATTGTAGCTTTCATAATCTTGCTCCATGAGCGAGATGCAGACTTTTACTTTTCAGAAAGTTGCAATGGAACAGAAGACTGCGACAACGGACACAACACTGCACGCCAGTGTCGTGATGTTGTTGACCACTTGTAGATCGGCTATTTTCAGTACGTGACACCCGTCCGCACGCAAAATAAAACTCTTTAGTCTTTAGTCGTTCCATTCGCCCGTGCTGCCTCGTGTCGCCCATTCCGCCTCATGTAATGAACCCTGGGTTATGTTGTCGTGAAGGACGTAGTTCTTTACTCTGATGTGCGTACTTACTACGCAGGGCACACAATTTCAAAGAGCCAACACTAGAAATGCCACAAGGCAGAAAACGTCAGACTCTTAACACTCGTGTGTTGAATGCTGGCATTGAACACACTCCTTTTTTTTAAGTGTGTGTGTGTGTGTGTGTGTGTGTGTGTGTGTGTGTGTGTGTGGTGGGGAGGGGGGGGGGTTGTCCTGCTCCTAGCTGTGACGTCTGCGAAAGGGGAAAGTTGGTGAGCGAGTGGGTCGGTGGCGGCGGCTGGCAATGGGACAAGCAGGAAATGGCTCTCGTTTCCTTATTGCTCCAAACAGGATGTGGGCGTGTAAACTGTTGACATGGGATGCCCGGAGCACTGGAGGGCTTGGCACCAGCCCAGGAGGGAGGGGGAGAGGTGGAGGGAGGGAGGGAGGGAGAGAAAGAGAGGGAGGGAGGGAGAGATTGGGTTACTGCCTGGTGCTTCTCTGGAGAGCACACACACACACACACACCAGCCATCAATGTAACTGTCTGAGATGCAGTGCAAATGTTTGCATGTTGCTCAACAGTATTATACTGTATTTTCAGATTGCTTTTTCATTCTTCTGGGAACTAAATACTGTATTCTATGGCTTTGCTCTGGCGTTTGAATGGAAATGCAGATCTTTTTATGCATATTAATATATTGCGCACACACACACACACCCCGTGCGTGCGTTACTTTTTGCCCTTTCTTTTGTAGCGTCTACTGAATCAGCAGTTCCTGAGTCATGTGGCCAATGTTTCTGTAGCGTGAGAGAGACACCCCCTGGGCATGACGTTAGTAAATCGCAAGGGACTAACCCCCAATGTATCCCTTGATGTTGAGCGCCACCAAGCAGGCGTTGCGTACCTTTTTTATAGTTTTTTGGTATGTTGGACTCCGACCTCCCACTCTCAGGGCGGATACTCTACCCACAAGGCCACTGAGAACGGCGTTACTATTTAGAGACATGTAGCAGCTTCTGGTGTATTCGGCAAAAACCTGCACTTCCGATCTCAAGTCATGTTATGTAATCATGACTGACAAGTCACTGTGACTTCTTTTCACTTGTGCACACACACACACACACACACACACACACACATTCTGCATGCAACAGGCCACTGGGAGTCAACGAATTCATCTCATGTTGTTTTATGAGAGCTTCCTAAGCGATGATGTAATGTAAAATAATGAGTATCGGTGCAGAGAAAATGACTTCCACTGAGCTTTGTTTTTTTTTGTTTTCTACGGAGACTAGATCCTTATGCAAACAACGGGGCAAATCTATGGGAAACACGGCCTCACACCCACAAAATGCTCCCCCCCCAAATGTGGCACTCATCAATAGCTTGTTCACTACTGTGTTTAAGTCTCATTCTGAAGACGGCATAGAGGGGAAGCTTGTTCTCCTCTTCCATAAGGTAGTAATTGAGTTTTTTCTCCCCCCCCCCTCTCTCTCCATCTTGTTACAACTGCTCATGTTGCCTCTTTAAAAACTTTTTTTCCCTTTCTGTTCTCTCACCTTGAAAAATGCCTGGAGAACGCCATAGCCCTAGGTTGTCTTTGGGGAGAGAGTGGATTAAAAGTTGACTTATTTTTCGAGTCCTACTGCTGTTGGAAACTTTCCTCACCAATGTCCTCTCTCCACTCTAGCAGTAGGACTAGTCTCTGTTAATTCTTCAGAGTGTAGGTAAGCCTTGCCAGGGCTATTTCTCTATATTTGGTCATTTCCGCTTTTCCGGCTTAGAGGCCGACATTGTAACGATCGGCTTATGTTTTCATTAGCTCATGTGCCGTTTACCTTTCGCCAAAAACGTTAACATGTCGAGAACGATGCGATGGAAAATGCACAAATCTCATCCGAACCTCTGATGGATGATCAAAACCACGGACAGCGCTCGGTAGTTTCAGAGATACGAGGCATAGAAGATCCTACTTTGACTGGAGGTCTATGGGGGCCGTGTGCAAAAACCCTGGTGCTGGGGCTGACTGAGGCGTTGCCTAGCAACTGGGACAATGTTAAAAGCAGATCTTCGGCTAAACCGTTTCATATTTGGTTTAATGCTTTAGGTACAAACCTGTTCATACTTGGCAGATAACTTCCCTGGGGGGGGGTACTTGGCAATAAAAGAGTTAATATATCCTTATTGTATTTAGTCTCGGCTCTTCCCTTCTTCTTTCCGTCTCTTTTATCTATCGCGTGTGCAGGAATCGGAGCGGATCCTGGCCGGCCGCCTTGCCGGAAGGCCAAGGAGTTGAGGAAGGAGCGTCGTCTTCAAAAGAAGCAGACGAGGCCGGGGGTCCCTGCCCCCGTCACGCCCCCTGACCCAGCAGCGACACCCTGCCAGCCCAAACTCCTGGAGGATTTCATGGCTGAATCTCTGCCCGATAGCCCTCTTCATCGCCTTGAGGTACTCAAACCGTCTGGTTTGTCTGAATGTACTGTAGCACGTTGTGGCATAGCATGTGAGCGGTGGCTGGACCGGAAAACAAACATTAGCCAGTTTGCAAAAAGAAAAAATCCAGCTATCCTTGAACTTGTTCTGGGTGATCCTTTGTCTTCATAATGTTTGTAATCATGCACCACTGAGGGCAGATTTCACAAAGCCCCCGTTCCCTGGTTCCAGTGACTTCACCATGTGTTTATGTGTGTGGGGAGAGGATGGCAGGCAAGAGCGAAGTGGAAAAACCGCCTCTTCCCAACATGAACTCAACAAAAATGACAAGCACACCACACACACTGGGTCAAGTTACCCTTCTGATCACATTCAAAACCACAGCCCCCCGACTCTCTCTGCCTTGCTCTGGAGGACAAGGAAATGAACTTTTGGCTGCGGGAAGGGCTTACGATTTGAGAAAGGTCCCTGGCACAAGATGCCGAGCTGAGGTTGGTACGGTGACGTCATCCTCGGTCAGGGCCGAGACGTGAGCCAGATGCTGTGATGAGCCAGACAGTGTCTGTCTCTCGTCGTCCCTTACTCCCCTGAGACTAGCCAGCGTAGACTCCTATCAGCTCATTTCAATTGAATTAGCTTATTTGCCCGTGAGTACTTTTCAATTTCCCCTAAGTGGCTCTATACACAAGGTTATCCTTTCCGTAATTGAAGGTCAGTTTTGCAAGTCAGGTAATTGAAAAGATGCCTGTTTTGACCCAGTTAGATGCTTATTGAACAACAAATGGCTGAGTCGTGTCGGACAGAGGCTACATCTAAATGATCTACTTCAATCGTTGAGTCTCTGGCTTCAGTATCGATACTGAATAAGCTCTAACAAATTGTATTAACACTAGTGAGTGTTGATTTCGTCAACTAATACTAAAAATACTCCCTTTTTTCTTGCTTGGCCAGCAAGTGTAAAAATCTGTCATTACGACGGCATCAAGGCCCGCCAAAATACATTTTAGTCGACTAAAATCATATGATATTTAATCGACTAAAACTACAACACTAAAACATTCCAGGTGACAAAAAAAACCATTCAAGAGACTATGACTAATACTAAAATCAAAATTTGCTGTGAAAATCATCACTGCTATTGACTAACTACTCTTTACAAAATATTGTTAAAATTATGTCTCTGTTTCTGGTGTTTTTTCAACCTGTCCCATGTTCTTTCCAACACTGATTTATTTTCACTGGCCACACAAAAATGCACCACTTCATTAGTGTTTAGCATTAGTGTTTAGCATCAGCAGCTTTAATTTCCTTCAACTACAGTGAAAACAAATGGACCTGTACGGGTCCATTTGGTTTCATGGAATGCATGGAATTGTGGTCAAAATCTTATCCAACAACAAAATTTGGGGGTCTGAGAGGCTAACACCCCCTTCACACACGAACGGTGTTCATAGAAAACGGCAAAGTAAAGTATCGTTTGCTGGTGTCCCTTTAGACGAGAACGGCATTTTCAGGAGGTGAAAACGCAACAAAGTGAAAACACCTTTCAGAGTGGAAATCTTTGAAAACGCTGTACCCTCCCGTCTCCATGTAAACGGGAAAAACGATGAATCCGCAAAACTTGTGACATCGTGGCTCACAAGTCACAACGCACGTGATTATTACATTGATGCAGAGCCGTAGGTGATATCTGGAGTTCCTAGAAAGAGCAAGCACTCCCTCGCCCCACTCATCCTACGAATACAGATGTAAGTGACTAGCGATGGTGAATGTTAACCATGATGTAAAGTTGTAAACAAACCGTACAGCACGGTGGTACATGGATGGCTGGTCTATCTGGCAGTCCGTCACCGCCACCTAGTGGTACATGGGTGACTGGTCTATCTGGCAGTCCGTCACCGCCACCTAGTGGTACATGGGTGACTGGTCTATCTGGCAGTCCGTCACCGCCACCTAGTGGTACATGGGTGACTGGTCTATCTGGCAGTCCGCCACCGCCACCTAGTGGTACATGGGTGACTGGTCTATCTGGCAGTCCGTCACCGCCACCTAGTGGTACATGGGTGACTGGTCTATCTAAAAGCTGAATGAAATGTTTTATCTGGAGACCGTTGCCGTCTAAAAGTGGCCTAAATCTCATCTAATCCGTGGCTCAAGTGCCCAATACATTATGGGCCTTGGTACAATACATTATGGGCCTTGATACAATACATTATGGGCCTTGATACAATACAGTATGGGCCTTGATACAATACATTATGGCCTTGATACAAAAAGGTTTGAAAACCACTGTTCTATAGAATCCTGTTTTAATGCATACATGGGCAACTGGCGGCCCGGGGGCCACATGCAGCCCTCACCATCACGTAATGCGGCCCACAGGTTAATACCAGAATACTGATATATTATTGATTTCAGCTAATAGTAGTTATTGCTTTTTATTTAATGTCCAATATATTTGTATTTAGTTCATAAAGTTTACATAGCTATAACTAAATGCATTTGAAATTAAATAAAAAGGTTACTTTTCAGGATTCCAATTCCAAAATAGCAGGATTTCAATTCAAATATAGCAAAAATAGCTGATCTACAAGATCTACAAAACGCGTTTTGAGCTTTTTTGAGCTTGTAGATCAGCTATTTTTGCTACGACAGTAATGCAGTGTGGCCCTCTGGAGTGAGTGTGGAAATATAGTGGCTCTGTCTCCATTGTCAAAGTTGCCCACCCCTGTTGTAATGCATACACCCTCCTCTATTCTCCTCGGTAGACTTCAGGTAGCATTCACTTCTGTGTGGGCCGAATGCCTTTTGGCAGCAGAGTAAGCAAAAGTATCAATTAATTATTGCTCACGTTAAGCTTAATGAAATGTAGAAATGCTACATGAGCACGCTTTTTTTAAATGCAAGTTTAATCTGGTTTGATGAAAGGAGCGTTTAAAAAAGAATGATGGCCACAACTAAGAAAATAGGACCCAGGTTGAAAAACAAAACATCCTCTTCTTTTAAAATCCTGTTTACAGCAGAGCAATTAAAAGCACTCGACTCTAGGCACTAGATTCGATCATAAACTCGAGTGTTTAACATGTCAAGCTGCATGACTAATGTGCCCAGCACATTAATGAGAGAGAGCCGCCTGTGGTATAAACATGGCCTCGCTGAAAACGGAGACCCGAGAGAAAAGGAGATAAAGGGAAAGAGGTTATTAGGGGCCTCCTTTCCTGTGGTCAAGGCTGCAGGGGCCCACCACTATGGCCCATAAAGTGACCTGTGGTCTAGTGTTGATTTCGGCGACTAATACTATGATGAATTATTTTCGTCAACTACCTTTTTGTCACCGACGAAAACTAAATGGTAAAACTAACTGGAAACTAAGCTATGATGACTAAATATATTGACAATTTCGTCAACAAATAAAAACTAGACTAAAATGTTAGGAAGGGACTAGTGGACAAGCGATCCAGTATAAGTAAAAGTCATTTTACATTAGGTTGCATGCTTAAAATAGCAGATCTTTCAGCGAGTGTAAAATCTGCCATTACGACGGCATCAAGTCCCGCCAAAACACATTTTAGTCAACTAAATCAACTATGGATTTAATCGACTAAAATCTTTGATATTAGTCGTCCAAAACTAGACCAACACTAAAACATTCCAGGTGACTAAAATGTGACTAAAACCCAAATAAACCATTCAAAAGACTGAGTATGACTCAAACTAAAATAAAAATGTGCTCTCAAAATCAACACTGCTGTGGTCTATGGAAGTCCTACGAAGGGCTGCTGGCACCACCGTCTTTGATAGGACTTTTGTTTGGTCACAGTGGTCATCATTGACAGTAAATCTGTGTCCTTCCTGACCCCGGAATGTAGATGTAGTTGACGTTAGCAACCACTAGGGGTCACTGTGACCATGCAATTTAGGACATGGTGGCCTTCGGGAACCTCAGGGAAGTGTGGAACTGAACACCAACCAATTTCCCAGGAATCTACTGGTTCCTCCACACACTGCCCTCTTTCTTCACGTTATTACTTCATACATCTTTCATGTTATGTTGGCTCCCCCTCCTTATAGCCGTCAGTCTTGTTTATTTTGACCTAAACATTCTATACTTTAATATTTATTGTGCCTTTTTACAGAGAGAGCAGGATGTGAAGTTTTGGGTTGGGTAAGATTTTCATATAAAGCTTTCGCAGGCCAGTATCTCATTTTAATTAAAGCTGTATAACGCAGCGTTATTTCAACAAACCTTGAGGCCGGTGCCATATTAGCCTGTGAGTGTAGTAGTATCACACGGCCGTTATGAGACTTGTTCCCGATTTAGCCAAGCTAGGTTGGCTGAACAAAAATAATTCAGCCTATTAAAGGATATCTCTTTGAGTTAAAAAAAAAACCTAACCCAAGTATTATCTTTTACGTAAAGGTCCCCAGCCATCTTTGTTTGACAAACGGACGTGGATGCCAAGCAGTCATATGAGAGTCTATCTAACCCAGGTCCAATTCAAACAAACCCCCTGGTTCAATTCCCCCCGCAACCTTGTCCTTCCAGAGCAGCCTCACGGCGCTGGCTCCTTGGGCCAACAAAAGCTTTCCAAACACCAGAAGATGGTTAATTAAAACTTGAGTGGGAGGATGTGGAAGATGAACTCTTGCTCATATCTGTGTGACACTACCCAACACTCTGCAAAGTTATTCTTTCCACGTCGCTCTGGCTTCCTGTTATAGACTTGCTTCTGATCCTCCCCCCTTTTTAAAGCTTGATTTATACCGCTGCATTAAAAAAAACGCTCTGCATCTGGGCATCATCCCAGCAGTGGCCTGTACAAGTGGCACGCACACCATTCAGAGCATTAAAAAATAATGCTCTGCATCTGGGCATTATTCAGCATTACACAGTGGCCTATGTAATGCTGTGTTCCCACGGGCAGATACAAAACAAGATACAAAGCGACATAGTATATCTGTCGTTGTTTTAAGCGTCGACAGCATGCTTGTTGTTGCGTCCGGCCACTATGAGCGAGAAAACTATAAAGCCTGGGGTTAAAAAGAACACGAAACTGATTGACAGAAATAATTCGTTTCGTTTAGTGTGAAGAGTTTTGGCTATATGGTTAAACAACACTTGGTCGTTTTGTAGCTGTAGTTGAAGCCAACTCAACTTGGACTGTAGCTTTGTAGCAGCTACAAGTGCTGGGCGTCGCTTTGTATCTTCCATGTCGCTGCTTCCATTGAAAATGAACAGTAGAGACTGTAGCTTTGTGTCTGCCAGTGTGAACGCAGTGTGTCCACAAATAGTTTTTTGGATATCCTGTCCAGTGTCCACACTGGCACTCACACGCAGCGTTCATTAACACCCAGCCCATCAGTCATTGCTGTGCTCTAATGTCCTGGTGCATGTTATCAGCATAAATTGTTAACTGAAACAATGTAATCATGGACTTCTCATTAGGGATGGGTGATATGAGATTTATGGCCGATATTCACTATAATAAATTTATGTTATTGCCGATGACCGAAAAAGGCATATAAACACTGAATTTGAAAAAAAGCAATGCCTCTTTATTCCAAAACTAGGGATGCACAGTCATTGGAATGGTGGCCCATATCCCAACATAAACGGCTTCGTGTGGACACGGCATATAAAATGCTCCTGCATCTGGACATCATCCCTGCATCCCAACAATGGCCTGTTATGTATATGTGGCGCACGCCCCATTCAGAGCATTAAAATGCTCTGCATCTGGACATTATCCCTGCATTGCAACAGCGGCCTGTACATGTCGTGGCATGCACCCCACACATCCTAAATACGGAGCAAATAAAACGGTCCAATGAGAGTTTTGATGAAATACTCTATGTTTGCTCTCTACAGCTACTTACAAGAATAGCCCTTAAAACATCGCTTCAGAGTCATAATGAGCAGAAATCAAACTTTATTCTTCCGACATGGTGAAGCACTGGAAATGGGGTTAAATCTATGCGCGAGTACGCAGTGGCACTCGTACATACTCGTCATAAATTGCCTGTCTGTCACTCTTCTTGTCACTATGGATGGAGATGGACAGAACACACCTTCCCTCAAGTCACAGCCGTGAAGAAACAGCTGCAGGCCCATGTATTAAATGTGGTATAGCTCATAAGCTGCATGCTATGAGTGCAATATTTAATAATATAAATGCAGACATCGCTATTTGGTGCGTTTCGGTAAAGGTGACATTTTTCCAAATTAGCTTGGGTCTAGAGTAGACTGACGTACGGCAGTGTTGCTCTGCATACATTGCCGATCTTCAAGCTCACAATGCATCGCAACGTGATGCGGTGTGAGCTTGTAGATTGGCTATTGCCACCGCCGCACGGCCAAGTATACGTTATTATTTGGCAGCCTACGCAACAAGGAGGGTGTGCTTTCGTCTGTCTCCACACAGACCCCATTACTCTTAAGTTTTCACGTCGTCCCTCCATGTGATTTGTGATGATGTGCCCCTCATTGCAGGATCTGTATCAGCCAGTAATACTACGACGAAAACTATTCAAGAGACTATGACTAAAACTAAAATCTTTTTAGTTTGCTGTCAAAATCAATGTTTTGCCCGTTCCTCTGTTTTTGAATTTGAAGGTGAGGCTAGTGCGCTCCAGCCCCCCTAGTCCACAGTTCAAAGAGTCTTTCGACGCCTCCTACCAGGTGTACAAACTCTACCAGATGGACATTCACAAGGACCCTCCAAACAAGCCCACCGAGAGCCAGGTCAGAGGGTGGTGGTGAGGGGGGATCAGAGGTCAACCTGCTCTAGGGGTACCCGTCCCAGGCAGAGATAAGAGATTGGATAATGTTTGGATACTACGGGTCTTCATTTATTCTTTTCAGATCATTCTTTTATATACAATATTTTACATTTAAGATTTTTTAAACTATGTATTTCAGTTTTTTCTTTTTTACCTGTATTCTTTTTTTTTTTTTTTTTTTTCCCTTCATATTTATATGCATTTTTGGTAAAAGGGGAGGAAAAGTGAATGTACTTTGCGTAGGAGGAATCGATGTGAATGAATTGCTTTGAAAATGGAAGACGGGAATGTTCAAGAGAGGGAAGAAAACAAGTGTTTGCGTGTCTTTTAGAGAGAGAGAGAGAGAGAAAAGGGAGAAAGACGGCTTTAGAAAGGAAAGGAAATTGGAGTTGAAACCGTTCCCATACGCTGTGGGTGAAAGCAGTGTTTCTACAGGTGTCTGCGTTGGCCCCAGTTGGCAGGCAGGGTCATTAGTCTTGAGCCGTTGAGGCTTTTTTTTTTAAAGGGTCGGGGGTGGGGGGTTGCTAGTCGGCCGCGCCCTCCTGCTGGCACAAATTCACTCCCTCTGTGCCCACCCCCCCCCCCCCCCCCACACACACACACACCATCCTAACATAATCTTTTTGCCTGTCACACTAAATATCTTTGGGGGGGGGGGGGAAACTTGAGTCTAATTTCATTTCATTGCATTTAAGAACTCCAGTTGTCTAGTCTTTGCTCCGGAGCCTTTATTGTTGCATGTTACTCCATTTATATATATATTTTATATTACCCCCTCATCACCTTTATTCACCCTCACTATAATTTGTTAGTCCCTTTGTCCTTCTCGGAGAGGCCCTTGAACTGTGATATAAGGTTGGAAGCTGGGCGCTGCACTAGCCTCATCTTCAAGGAATCCTGGACATTTCCATCGCTAGGCAAGCACTGTTACTGTACTCAGTCTCCCGGAATCCTCCCGTTTTAGGTTTCTCCAGTGGTGGACAAAAAGTACTTGAGGTTTTTACTTAAGTAAAAGTATCAATACTGCAATGTAGAACTACTCCTTTACAAGTAAAAGCCGGAATTCAAAATGTAAGAAAGTATTGGCATCAAAATGTACCGGTACTTAAAAGTACCAAAAGTAGAAAGTACCCACTATGCAGAAGGTGCCATTTGTATACACATTTTGAAAATAGTGGATCTACAAGCTACAGTACAAGCTCACAAACTCACAATGTGTCGCGATGCGACACATTTTGAGCTTGTAGATCGGCTATTTTGGCCAAAATGTATGTAGGGCTGAAGTGGTTACTGTATGTTTTGTAATAATAATAATCAAAATCTACAAAGTAACTAGTAACTAAAGTACAATAGTACAAAGTACAATATTTTGGACCAGAGATGCAGTGGAGTAGAAGTAAAAAAAAAAGAAAAGTACTTAGTAACTTTCCACCACTGGGTATCTCCAAAATGCCACCATCTCATTAAGGCATTGAATCAAGAGGTTCAAAGTGTATAAAACAAACGGTACAAACTGAAGTATAAAATCACCAGGCTGGTGGACTGGGAGACGTGATGTGCACCAGTACAATACTGAAAGATGTCAAAGTACTTGTATGACATTGTCTAAAACCTTTCTTTAAAACCTTTACCCTCACCCTGCCATGTTTGCCCTCCTATTGAACAAACCTCCCATCCTTCCCCTGCTTCCCCGCTACCTTTCCTATTCTATTAAAGGTCTGGTAACATTAAAAAAAAGCTCAATTGTACCCTAAAAAACATGAACTTTTAACATTCAGTAGATTTTCTGTGGGGTTTTCTGGCTCAAACAAGTGTTCTGATTTGGCTGTGGACTGTGAGGTAACAGTCCACACATCCCATATATGAATGTTGAGGCCTGTTTTCATTGCAGCTCAAAAGGCTTCAGAACAGAATAAACCCCCAGACCACAGAAAAATCCACTGAATGTTCACAGTTGAAAAGAAAAAAAGCAAATGAAAGATTTATGAATATGAATGTCATGAAACCTTTAATATTACACTACATCACACATAATTTTTGTGATTATCCATATAGCACTGTCCTTTCGTCTGCTCATCCACTGCTCATTCCCAACCACCATCCATCCGTCCTTCCTTCCTCCCATCCCCCTTCCCCCTAAAGGTGAGGCTAGTGCTGGTCGACTTTGAGGACCCCCAGTTCAAGGAGTCCTATGAGCAGTCTGTGGCACTGTACGCCAGCTACCAGATGGCTATACATGGCGACTCTCCCTCCGAGTGTAATGAGAGCGAGGTACTGTACAGTTAATATACATGACACCTACCGTGGGGCTTGCTGCAGATGGGGATCTGCAGCAAGCCCCACTCCAACCATAGACCTATAAAGGTAGACGCCTCTTCCGGCTCTGGGGGCGTGTGTTCTCGAGAGGGGGCAAAGCATTCCCCAGAATCAGATTCCTTGCGAAGCATAGTGGAAGCATGAGCGGAAGCTTGCCAAGTGTGCGCGTGCGTCACAGAACGGGCGTTCGGGTTGACAAGTCCGGGAAAAGTTGCGCTGTGATTGGCCAGTAGTCACTTGAGTGACAGCGTGGCGTAGCGTGCCTTCCACACTTCCGGCACACTTCTGCCCCAGAGTGTGAATTGTTCCGCCCTCCCGTCGACACACATGTCTCCCAACGAGGCTATGTTTAAAAAAAAATATCTATGGCTCCAACTACCAACTATCTGTGTCCGTCGGTCCGTCCCCATGTGTGTCCAAATGAGTACAACAATAGCATTGGTTGATCACCACGTGTCACTGTTACGCAGCCTCACGCACACGCACGCACACACAGACCCATTGACCACTGCAGCGTACACCCACCCACACACACACACAACCTGCACCGCTCAGTTCAGAGACGGGTCTGATTTTTCAGTAGCTGATGGCGTGAACGAGGAGCACAGTGCGTCAGAACGAGGAGCACGGCGGCCAGTGGAAGAAGAAGAAGGTGAACAGATATACGTCAGGGCATGACTTTGCAGTCAATTCAGAAAGTTGCCTTGCATTAAAGTTGGGGGTATTTTTATTCTTTTTCTTAACTGCCTGACCATAAAACCCAGACCACAGCTAAAATGATGTTTGCTGTAAAATGGAGGAGGATGTGTTGGGTGTCTGAGAATGCAGCCCGCCATGACCGGCGGTAGGTCAGGAGAGCTGGGGAGGAGGAGACGGAGACGATGCAGGAGAAAAAGGAAGGGCGGTCTAGTCGGGAACTGCTGGACCAGTGGCGGAAAGTACTGTAACTAAGTACACTTACTTAACACTAATTATGCTAATGACGTGTATGCACATCTTTAGAATCAAAACCACGGGGTGCCTGGGACATCTTTAGGTCTCTTTTGTTGATCTCAAACCATTTTATAAAAATCCTTTCCTTCTTCAGCGATCTTATTGTGTTTAGCACATGCGCACTGCCGTTCACTTCCTTTTTTACGGCCCGACTACAAAGGCTCAAAACTCAAAATCTGCGGTGCTCTCCATGGTTTTGACCAAAAGGGCAATGTTCGGTCTTCATTTCTGACTTCAGGAAGCATCTCGTTTGGAATTTAAACGCTTCTAGAGAGACTACAGCGTAAAGTAGTAATGGAAGATTATATATACCTCACGGTTTTGGGGGGGGAAATGGAAGGCGGGGCTTTTCAGAGAAAAATTTGCCTCATCTGCTGGCACTCTAGCGCCACTATTTTGAAGAATTCCCTGGCATGTGTTAAGTACAAAATTACTTTAGTCTTTCCAATTTCCAGTACTTTTACTTCTACGCCACTACATTTCAGATCCAAATATTGTGCTTTTACTCCACTATGTTTATTCGGCAACTTTAGTTACTCGTTACTTTTGTAGATTTTGATTATTATTACAAAACGCGTCGCGACGCATTGTGAACTTGTAGATCGTCTATTTTCAAAAGATGTTCATACATTAAATGGGACATTCTGTGTAATGAGTACGTTTTTACTTTGGGTACTTTAAGTACACTCGGATGTCAATACTTTTGTACTTTCTACTCGAGTGCATTTTGAATTCCGGACTTATACTTGTAACGGAGTAGTTCTACACTGTAGTATTTATGCTTTTACTTGACAAAAAAAAAAAAAAGGTTTTTCCAGCGCTGTGCTGGACATTCTCGCTTACCTGAGAGGGCCTTTTGTCCCTCAGGGTTGGAAAAACAAGCCCCCCCCTCATCCCCCTGCCTCGTCCTCCATGCTGCCAACAGGCCTCGGCAGTCAGCACATTACTGAATTCTCCAGCTTGTAAAAATGAGGGGAATTAATAAATAATAAAGGTTTGTCAGATTGGGTAGTTTGTGTTAAATTCTTTCCTGGTGCCATAACACCACCTCTATTAATAGGGGAGGTGCGTGTCTGCGTGTCTGCGTGCGCACAGCCACAGCCTCGGCCTTGGTTTATGACTAGTATGTTGGGATAGGAGGGCCCTCCAGAGACAGTGGGGCAGGAGGTACAGTATAGTATGGGATTAAAAAGACAAACTGAAAAGGTGTGGATCAAACATCCATTTGCACTAGATTTTCTGATGTCTGTTCGGCTGATGACTGAAGGGTCATCCCCCCCCCCCCCCCCGTACGACCGCACAGTGATTTCAGGTTGTCCGACATTGACCTCGGGGTGGTGGTTCCACGCAGTCTAACCCCCCCACACACACACACACACCCGCCAATACCTCTACCATTAAAAGAAACCCAGTCTGGACTCCACATACCACAGGCGGTCTCTTATGTTTATTCTTTTGACAGGGATTTATTAAAATCATAATATTGTAGATTTCACTTCAATGTGCGATGTATTATTTATTTCAGTCGTGTTCTTTTCCTTGCGCCACAAAGAGCGAGAGACAGGAGGCAGACAATAGTTGTGGTGGTTCCACTGTAGCGGAGGGGAAAGGGGAGGGAGATTGGGTTAAGTGTCTAAGGGGGGGGGGGGGGGTGTTGGTGGTAACTCAAGCTTCCCCTGGGGGGTAGGGCCTTAAAGCCTGCTCTGACAGACACACACGAGCCACCACACGAGACCTCCATCCCCCTGGTAGTGACTATTATCAACACCCCTCTACTATTGGATGGCATTAATACTGCCCGTAGAGACGTTGTGCACTGCTCTTGGCGTGACCGGTCCTGCATGTTCACATTATAGTTCAGATCCTGGGCCATCCTCCCATGTGCAATGCACTGAAAAGCCCTAATTGTTCCCGTTAACACATTGTGTCGCTAATCACGGGTATACCCGTCCTATAAATTAATTACGCAGGGCGCTCATGACGAGTTGGCTCGTCTTAAGGTGTTTGATATCGATATAAGAAAGCCTCGCTGTGTTTCATTTTTGGAACTCCATTAGCTTCTGTATTAGCCACGACCTTTGCACGCTCTTTACTTGGAAACTACACTGCTGTCCATGGTTTTGAACAGATCTGCAATCTTCAGAGGTCCTTTCTGAATATGCAGTGATCGTGATTGGAACATTGCCGTTTTCTAGAGCAAGGATTGGCCTCACTTTAACTCACTAGCATTGATGCTATTGCTTTAGCGTCCAAGATGGAATCCAAAACCGGACTCGCGTCATAGTGGATTTGCTTCTCATCACGTGGCACCCAAGCGTTACCCATTTTGTCCACTCAATGTATTAAACAAAACTCGATTTATTGCACTGTACTTCAGTTTGAGACTGACACTTCTGCCCAGTGAAGTTTTATCCGTTTGTCATATTCATGCTCTTCCCAGAAGCTCCCCCCCCCCCCCCACACACACCCCATCCCATCCTACTGTTTTACTGAAGGGATGGAAAATGTATTGTTAAAGCAGTGATGGAACTTTGAGGTTTTGGTTGCTTGCCATGCCTGCTGCTACCTAGGAAGTTTGGTCATTTAGCGTTTGTGGAGGTATTTATTAATCCATTACGGTATTCCCTAGGGACACAATCTGGCACGCTGCTCGTCAGTGCTGGTTCTGGGCCAGCACTGTGTGTGTGTGTGTGTGTGCACATAGTGTGTACTGCATGCCACTGTGTGTAAAGGCGTGCGACGCGTGTGTGTGACTCTGTGCACATTTGTCCTTTGTCAAATTATCCTGTCAAGATTATGCTATTCGCAAGACAGAATGTTTGTCCTATAGTGGAAAAGCTTTGTTTGTTTAAGGCTGTATGCATTTCCTGTCATGCCATTGACTGGAAGCGAGCCAGACCTTGTTCCTTACACATCCAATCATGTTTTCCTCAACTCCACTGTGCGCGAGCACACATACACGCAATTATTCAGAGTTCAGACACACTTACCCTGCATGTACACATGTGCAAAAACTGTGCGCACACACGCACACACACACATTCTTTCACTCACACTTATTGGTCTTAACTGTTGTGCTGAGCCGTGACTGAGTTCCTGCACATGTGGCATTCATTTTCGGGCAAACAAATCCCTTTAAATCTGTATTTACGCTTCCTGATGGCCGGGGCCCTAACCAAGACATGTGACACAAGCTTGGTACTCTGTCGGTATTGGTGGGGAAAGGGGAAGAAAAGGACTGAAAATCATCAATACAAACGGAAGAACATGAATGGAAAGAATGACATGCCTAGATTACACGCGTTATTTGTCAGGATGATTTTTGAAAGCGGGATCATGCTAAAATACCCCGGAGGTTCCATAACGTTGGGTAACGTTCTGTTTAGCTGGTTACTGAACAGTTCCGACAGAACCCCCTCCATTTCCTCTTAGGTCAGAGGTCAAAGCACTTTGTTTATTTTCTCTCGCTGATGACTTTTTGAGCGGTGCCTCCGCTCCATTACACAGCTATGTGTGTCCCTATGCATGCAGTTAATCGCGGTATTTGACGAATATTTGAAATGTAATTTAAGGTAATGCTTGTAACCCCGGTTCTCTGATAATAATATACATGTAAGTGAGGTGCTGGTAGCTATTGACCACTCTAAGGCAGATTTTCACCGTTACACCCATATGGGGCAAACATGCACAGAAATAATTCCAACCTGAGAGAAACGATCAGAATTAGTGTTTCTATCCTTATTAGACACTAATATCTTCCCGTTGAATGGATTATCATTCAAAAGGTTTAAACCACCCCCTCTTGACCAGGTCGAAAATGACTTAAGAACAGATCATGACTCTTACGATTAAGGTGTTAACATTTTTATTCTGAAGCTAGCATTCCGATTATTAGTGGTGCAGTATAGTAGCGTGAAAATTAATTTAATGTGTGTCTGACTAAACGGACGGCGGTATAGAGGTCAGCACTTAGTAGCCACATGAGACTTCTTCAAGCATATTAGTGTTCATGTGTGTGTGCGCTTCACAGAGTGAGCTTTGTGTGTGTCTGTGCACGTGTGTCCGAGAGGGCTGCTTGCTTTCCTAATAGTACACAGATGAGTGTTTATTATAGGAAAGGGAGAGTTGGGAGAGGAAGTGATGGGCTCCATGTGTTAAGGATGAATGTCTGTATGCGCATCACGATACTTGGGTCACGGTACCATTGTATCACAATATATTATGATGCAATTCATAATGTGATATGTATTAAGATGCATCACTGGAAGGCAAACTAGCTATAGACTAGACTAGGGTATGCGCATGCATAAAGTCAGTTTAATGTCGTTAACATTGTTTAATGCAATCGGATTATAGGACTTTTCTGTTTGGATGTATGCGCTGTCAACGCCATAACGTCGTTTTATGCCACTCCAGGAACTTTTGCATCACAATAGAATCACAATACTACGGCGTGGAGTATCTACAGTATACAGTATTGGGGAAATAAAATATTGCGATATATTGCCACAACAATTACATTGGCCATCTCTACTGTACACGGCTCCATGTCCAGGCCTGTTTGTGTTTTAATTGTGCGTCGGGGAAAGGCACTGTGCAACAGAATGTTTGTCCGTTTTGCTGCCTGCGCGGCTCTGTGACTGCGGTCCGTGCCTAAGCATTACATACAGCCACTAGAGAGTCTGGACGTTTGTTTGTTGGCGTGTTTGTGTATTGGTATGTCTGCTGGCCAATGTTGCCGTGCTCTGCTCTGCATCAGTGGCCAGAGTGGTGGTGGTGGTGGTAGGGGGCAGCCCTGCCAGGCTCCAGGGGAGCTGCCCATGGTCTGGCCAAGGACTGTGTGTGGACACGGCGGTGGAAAACTGCCGTGCCTGCTAAGCTCGGGGCCCTGTGGGTACAATTGGCTCCCAGAGGCCTCCCCACCCCCTTGATGAGCACATGGCAAAAGAAGAGGAAAGAGAAGGCATAAGACGAGCCGAGACCAAGCCCCCAGAATGGCTGAACAACGTTGAAGTCGTCTCCCTACTGGTCACGACGACTGTGCTACGTTTCGTTGTTGCTAGCCCTGGTCCAGTGCGTTAGCGAACTCACTAACACACTTTTTTATCAATACTAATATCGTATTGATATCGCAATATTTGGCATAAATACTGAGATATGACATTTTCTCCATCATGCAGCCCTAATTTATACCTATGCACATACTGTACATACACCTGAATCATGCAGTAACGAGTCATGTTCAAATAGTGGCCATTTTACTCTTACTTCAAACACTCTGGGGGAAAAATTATCACTGTAAATGGTTCTCTGGCAAATGCATAGACATTACAATATATTTGAACACGCATGGACAAACCTGTACCTTGACATGAACACAGAGAATACACACATTTATCGATAGACCAAGTGTAGGGATATTGAATGGAAAAGTAATTAATCCCTGCTTTTTTTTTCTCTCCCTGAAATGACTAAATACATAGCACAAGTACTTAGTATTGATTCAATCGATTATATTTGCATTGCAAAACGATAGAATACGATACAAAGTCAATGTTGCAGTTTTCTATATACTTCGATTCTTGAAATTAAAATGGCTGTTTCGATGCAGTTACTACATCGTTACACCCCTAGTGAATGTGGTAAATGTAACGTTGGACTAACTGTTTATTCCCAGGTTGCCAGACACTGCAGCCAGTGTTTGAGCGTGTCCTCTGTAAATGATGTCATCTAATAGCCATCGCTGTTGTCCACTGCTTTCTTGAACTGCTTAATTATTTGACAGTTGTAATGGAGTACTTTGTTTGTGCCCCACAGCTATAATTGGCTTTAAGAGGATTTACTGTTTATTTGGTCATTTCTTTACTGGCACAGCAGTTGCCACTCCAAATTTAAGAGTGGAAAACAACTCATTTAGTCTTGAGTTCAGATGTGTCATAGGTAGGATTGTACTTAAGCTCTTTGTGAGTGTGGAGGAAAAAAAAGATCACCGTTGAGCGTCGACTAAACTCTTGCTTAATGGCTGCTACATTGTCGCAGTAATTATCTAGTAAATAATGCAATATGAATACAGGATTGATGCAGAGTCAGACCAACATTTTTGGGAGGTGCTAGCCCCTCCTATGTCCAGCTTTGAGGGTCTGTGTAAACGCAAACATTGAAGACAAAAGTGTGTAATCACAAACATTGAAGACAAAAGTAACACAAACATTGAAGACAAAAGTGTAATCTCAAACCTTGAAGACAAAAGTGAGTACGCAAATTGTGATTGGCCAGAATGAGATGATGTGAGATGACGTATGATAAGACCGCCCCTCACTTCACATGGGTGTGATTTTTACAGTTTTACCCCATTTGATTAATTATCTCTGCCAGACTTGGGGAGATTATGTTTTTGCCTGTTTTGTGTATGCAAGTCCGGACTTCGGACTTGATCTATCAAACTGCTCATCAACAAACTTTCCATGCATGCAGCCAATAAACCCAAGACATGTCTTTTGCTACTACTTTAACAGACCCAACATTTTAATAACTTGAGGGCTTTCTACCCAAATCAGAGCCAAATGCTATTTTCACTTATACATTTTTACTCTCCTTCACCAAATTCAAGTCATGTGACAACCATTTGACAGTGAGCATCAAACGCCTTGTTGATAATCCATACGGCCTGTGTTGGTTTAACAAAAAACGCTATAGATCATTTACACAACATCCAATTAACCCCACACATTCGCATTTGTTTCTGCCCATATATGTCTTAAGAAATGCTATTCTCACCCTGGTGATTCCTTGGATTCTGCTCGCAACATTCCACGACTAAAGGGCTGTTAACACTGAGCACTATAACTATAGCTATAAAAAACATATAGTTTAAAAAATCCTCAATTGGATAGCAGAGTTCTGCTGTGTGTGTGTGGCATCTTGTATTTGGCACTGCAGGGGACAAGGTTTGTGAGAGTTTTATAGCGTATACCCCCCCCCCCCCCCCCTCAGTTAAAGCTGTGCACATTTATGGAGTTTGTAGACTAGTGTAAAGACTTGCATCACAACAAAAATGAAACCTTATGGCAGTCGGTCTGCTTTTCTGACTACAAACCAAACCTTCCTTGTTTGACTTTGGTGTGTGTGTGTGTGTGTGTGTGTGTGTGTGCGCACGTCTACTTCAGGAGAACAAGAAACAGAAATGCCAGTTGACAGGGTATCACTCGTTGGCCCTGTCTTCCAGAGCATGCCCTTTACTGAGGCACTGTGCATTAATGTCACCAAAACACACATTAACTGTGGCAGTCACATACACACAATACACCCTCACCCTCTCTGAGTCATACATTCTCTTGGAGGAGTCTGTATTCCTGGCAGGAGGCTTGACTTGCACCTAAGCCAGGACTGTCCCACCCAGTCAACCGTGCTTTCGGCCATCACTATTATTGGTTCTGCTGCTAGACACACACACACACACACACACACACACACACACACACACACACACACACACACACACACACACAACGGTAGAAAATAGTGCATATAATTGAAGTTACAGCAACTCCTTGGCCACTTTAGTGACCAGAGTGTTGTTCTTGTCATTATGTAGGTAGAACCACTTGAATTGGCTTGGACTAAAGCCATTGATATGGCCAGTATTTTTCCTATTATGAATAGTGATGGTGTCAGAGGGGATAGTAGAAAAACTAGAAATAGAGGATTGGCGAGCTCTTTGCCAGTCCTCTTTAGCTCTTTAGATTTAGAGGGCTTAACACGCTTACAGCCATTTCTGTAGATCAGGGTTGCCCAATACATTTTCCTCAAGGGCAATATTTTGACTAGGGTACCAGGCTGGGGGCAGAGTCCGCACGTGCGAGGTCGAGGTCGAGCCCTTGCCCTGAAAATTCATTTTCAGGGCAAGACCCCATTTGAAAAGGATGCCCAGTTTGACATGCATAGACTACTGACCCCCATTTAATGCCATTTATATGTGGGACCCCCCTCCCCTATTGGGTAACCCTGCTGTAGATGTACGGCATCAAGTCATAATGGTACTTTCATTAGCATTGGGTTGCTAGGTGAGGTTGTCAACAGCAATGGAGCGCGCCATCTTGAATTTTGCACGCACTCGCGGCCACTCTCTTGTTTCTTTCGATCGCCTTCATCTCCAATTCCTTGTCCCAGATCGCATTTCTGGTCAAAACAAGGTTTTAAAACAACGCTGTAGTCGTCGCGGTAGTCTTTTCTGATCGCCGAGCGGCACATCCGGATGTGGTCTGACACCACATACAGTGTAAGTAACAAAAGTAACATCCGGTAGCGGGTTTTGGCTCTTCAAAATAAGGGTAAAGCGGGGTGAAATCCTGGCGTGAATTACAGCGAATGAATTAATCCTGGCGGCCAAAACGGTTAAAAGAAAGCCAGGAAAGGGAGCATAGATGGTCTTATGGTAGTTGACCTTTATAGACCAGTATGGAGGGCAACATAAGTTAGGCGATTGAATGGGGCTCTTTCTGACAGACTGGCCCAATTCCAAACCAGCAGCAATCAAAACAGGAGGGAAGCCAGGAAGCTGGACAGCCAATCTATGTTTACTGGCTTTGGGTTTTTTCATGGGAAGTAAAGGAAAGAAGAGGGAGAGAAGAGACTGGGTCAAGAGAGAAACCCACTAAATGGCGGCAACCATTGGTTTGTAACCCTTAACCGAGCAGCTTACATAAATACTTCCCGTTTTTATGGACAGTGTAGCGTTATTATGTTATTGCATACCCCCTCCTTCTGTCTTATGAAGTTCTGTCTGGAACCCCCTGTCTCCTGTGTTTACGTTCCTTTGTGTTATTGTAAGAGCCCCCCATTCTCCTACTAGGAGGTTTGGAGCCCAAGTTACACAAGTGGATGACAAATTATATTGTTGCATTTCGTGGCATAACTAAAAGTGAAGATTAAAAACAGCATGCTTGTTTGAGAGAGCAACACTCTCTGTTGGCAAAGTGTGTGTGTGTGTGTGCGTGCGTGTGTGCGTGCGTGTGTGTGTGTGTGTGTGTGTGTCAGTTCATGGCCGTCCGTCAGCGCTCCACCGTGGCCCTGCTGGTACTCATTACAGGCTCGTTTTGACCTAAACATGGAAGCCTGCTACACTTCTCCTCCAGTCCTGCAGGTCGGCTCGGCACGTCCGTAAACACTGCTTTCACCCTAGAACCGATAAAGAGAGGGATGGAAGTGTAGATAAGGAGGAAAGAGAAAGATTGAACATTTCATTTAAAGACAGAGTAATTGAGATCCGCTGTGTTGTTTAATGTGTGCTAAGGGAGAAGGCCATTTTGACAATGGCAACACAGCTTATTTAAGCTGTGTGTGTGTGTGTGTGTGTGTGTGTGTGTGTGTGTCCTCCCTGGACTGTGAACCTCAACTTGATGGGCTAAATGTTTTCATTTGTGTAAATACAGTCATCCTGTTTTATGGCCGTCTCTGAATTGGGTCTATTTGATATTTAACACCTGAACAAGCAGAGTCATAGGAGGGTTAAACTGTACTAAGAAATGTATGGTTTTCATTAATTTCAAGAGCTGGTGACCCCTGTAACTAACTTTTTTTCTGTCTCTTTTTTTTCTTACCGTCTGTGCTGCTCACTGCCTACACAGTTCCGGAGGTTTCTCTGCGACTCTCCACTAGAGGTAATGTACTCCTGTTCTTCTGTCGAGTATCAAAGGAAATACTTATTTTTTTCACGTCTCCCCTCTACGGGTTTTCCTGTGCATATTAGCTGGACATAAATGCTTCCAACATGCTGCCAATTATTTTCTGGCATCCTACTATTTAAGTGTATGAAAGGTGCTATACAAATGTGCTATACAAATAAAGTTGTTATTCCTATAAACATTTTCAGCAGCATATAGTTCTGAATGAACCAAATGCAAAAGTGGTCTTAACTGTGCACCAGGGTTCCACTGCCAATGCCACACACCTCACATAAAAACATATTTGTCCAATGGATCTCAAACTTCCATCATTACCGATTCTGTGCTCTACAACCGGGCATCGGTCTAGTACTCTAGTTAGTACATAATAACTGGGTGGGGCGTGCATTTCCAACTTGCATCGTTCCAAGATGGCCAGTGCCCACGGGCACCGCTCTAGTATTTAACACAATCCCTGCCGCGATTAATTATGCCAGGATATCACCCGTTCAACCCTTATTTTGAAGATCCAAAACACCGCGACCAGATGTTGTGTCAGCTTAATGGTTTGTGTTGACTCTCGACCGGTTGTTGTTCCCTGCCTGGAGCTTGAGAAGTACAGGCCGGTGCCATAACTGCGACGGTGCCATAACTCCGTGCAGTAAGCGTTGTTTTGACCAGAAATGCCGTGTGGGAGGAGCATTTGGAGTCTAAAGCGACTGAAAGCGTGCGTGCAACCAAGATGGCACAGTCCAGTGTCTAAGCTAACAACAGATAGCCATCCGAAGCTAATGTGAGTAGCCTTTCCACTAGATCGACAAATGACCGCAGGCTATGTTTTTTGCAGGGGATTGTGTTAATTTACGCTGCTGTGCTGGAAAATTTTTTTTTAATAACTGTAGTTGTCCATGATCTGTCCAAAGACGGGTGAAACTGAAATAGTTTCTCCACCAAAACCAGTATTACCGCAACATGCAGTTTTTGTGAGTAAAGTATTTTTAAGGTGCATTCACACCAGACAGCTAAAACAAATATCACGTCACTTCAATCACGGGGAACACGTTGTAGTTTTTCTATTATGTTATGAACGTGGAATGTGATTTGGCTTGTTCAGAATTGGATGGACGAGAGGCTAATCTCTGTTCAGTGTGCACACCATATAGTCATAAAGGATAGGGTGCGGACCAGGTGCGACAGCCCCGCTCCCTGCTATTCATTTCAATAGAAGTTGCTCAGTGGCGTTTTGAAGCATCCAGAAGACTGCCGGAAGGCTCGTGGGAGTTGAGTTGTGGTCTCAAATTTGAGACCACGGTTGACACACATGACATCACTGAACATCCGTCCACCTCCATGTATGTGCCGCAGTTCCACTTTTGGCCAGTAGATAGTGGCATCTTCAACTTTGGTTGGACAGCCGTTCGGGGGGCTTGGTGTACACACAGAACATAGGTTATCCAGAGACTCTGAGACTCAAAGGGTGGCTGTGGCTCAGGAGGTAGAGCAGGTCGTCCAATGATCCCTGGGTCGGCGGGTTCGAGTCCTGGCTCCTCCTGTCCACATGTCAAAGTGTCCTTGGGCAAGACACTGAACCACATTGCCTCCAATGAATCGGTCGGTGTGAGCTCGCCACCATTGGTGTGTGAATGTGGGAAGTGAGGACGCTGGCGTCGACTGTTTGCCGCTTCACCTCCCAATGTACTGTATGAATGAATGAACCATTGTAAAGCGCTTTGAGCACTTGGAAAAGCGCTATAAAAATCCAATTCATTAAAGACCATCAGCATGCTCTGCTGTGGTTGAACTGTCATTATAAGACATCAATGACACATGCATTGTCCCCCCCAAAGATGACAATTATTAGAGGTTCAGTTATGTATTCGACAGCCTTGCTTGTAAGCGTGCAGTTTGACTATTTTAGCTGTGCGACACTGACGTGCAACCAAGTATAAATCACTCTTAAGCCCCCTGTCACCCCAACCCACCCAACATTTTCTCTCCTTTCAAGAGTCCTCCAGCTGGGGGGGGGGGGGCGGGGGGGGGGGTCTGAGGCATTCAGGAAGCGAGTATTGTTTCATATAGCAGGAGTTTTATTTAGCCCCGTCTTTACTGAGACGGTGGGGGGGGGGGGGGGGGGGGGGTTGTGTTGCAGAGAGGAATGGGGAGGAGAGAAATGTGCTGTCCAGATTGTGTTGTAAGACGAGGCCTTTTGAGACCAGTCTTCTCCTGTTAGCTTTGACAGACAGCGACACAGCGCACGCGCGCGTGTGTGTGTGCGCGTGTGAGAAAAAGCCTGATTGGGCAGCTCCACTGGCATCACTATGTCATCAAAACAGATGGCTTAGCACTCTAGTTAAGGGAAAAGAGTATACTGTTTAGAAGTGGTAGTACAGAATTATTCTTTTTTTGAGGGGCGCTAACCCTAACCCTAAAGTCACAGATCACTGCTGAAATCTTTGAAGGTGGAATGCTCTATTTTGACATTTCTGTTTCACTAGGTTTCAAATGGTCATATCTTCTTCATTTTCCCCCCAATTTCAATGAGCAATACATCATATGAAAGGTTACACGTTACAGTGTGCAGTTTCATAATATGTAAAGAACTGAAAAATGACCATGGCCCCCTTGTATATCAAACTACTGTCCCCGGTCACATATATATAGATATATATATATATTCATTCTTTCACAGCAAATGTTTTTAACTCAAATATTTGCGAATTCTGTACATATCATTCTAGGGGTCCTTGACATGCAAAGCTTTGAGAAGAACTGATATAGAAACAGGTTTTCCCCCCGAAAACTGACAGTATTTAGAAGACATTGGGTGAATCTGGTCTCAGGTCTTAATGGGTTCACGCTTGAACTAAGCGCCGGCGGTACTGTGTGATCAGTCTGCGATCCAGCTAGGGCTGGGTGCAATAACCGCAATACCGCCATACCGCCGGTATGTAACGCATACCGCGGTATCGGGTTCATTACCGCGGTTAAAAAAATATATATAATATTTTTTTTTATTTTTTTATGAAATGATTTTTTATTTATTTTATGAAATGAAAAGTGTATCATAATAAACAGTGACGCTCAGTCAGTGTAATCATGCCAGCAACACAACAACACCAGAGGGAGTTCAAAAAACCATGTGCAACCCAGATTCGGCACAAACAAGGATTGATTGATTGATTGATTGATTAAAATATTTATTAACAGTTTGCAGAATTACACTACATTTCAAGCACAACTCAATACAAAGACTGTTAACTGTGAGTGGACACTTGTTTACAAGAGGGTCCACCTAAATTCATTTCACTCCTATGCCACAAAAATGTTGAACGCCCTACCAACTGTCATTAAGATGTAAATCCCTTGACTCCACCCACCCCTTTCCCCCCTCACTGTATACGTTTTTCCCCCTTTTTACCTCCTTTATGATGATTTCCTGTTTTTGGCTTTATAGAAGTGCATAGTGTACAAAATGATATGATGAATTGAAAATGGTGGACCCTCTTGTAAACAAGTGTAATGCTTTATGGCAGGGGTATTCAATTAGATTAGGCCTCCTATGTGACACAGACCGAGTAGAAAAAAACGTGCCATTTTATCATGATTATTAGTGAGGACCTATTATATGAAGATGGGTTCAAAAGTGGTCCTTTAATGATTACCGTCATTATGGTAATCTCACAATTAATATCGCACACACCATACCTGTAACTTTTATTAGCCCTCTTATTATTATTATTTTTTTCTTTTTTTTGGGTGGGGGGCGCGGTAATAAAAATCCCATACCGCCCCAGCCCTACGTGCAGCCAGAAGTCACGGATACCGCCACAGAAACATGCCTGGTCATCTGTAGCCATCGGGGAGGACCTAGTGTGAACCGCTGGGTCAGGGCAATTACACCAGCAATTAGACGTGGGATGGGTGCTTAAAAGCACCACTTTAATAGAATTGAACACACACGTACACACATACAGTGTCCCCCCCCCACGTGGCCCAGTGGGTCCCCTCAGGCCTCCACTAATGAACATCGTTAGTGTTTATAGGAAACAAGCTTTTATCACCTCGTCAAGGCTGGCGGCCAGACGCGCCGAATTACTCTGCTCTAGTCTGTACGTACACGCACGCAACGCACGCTATTACAGTCCCTCGCACAGCCTGCCTACCCTCTGTCAGCTCCTCTCAGGCTTTGATTTCAGTGGCCTCCTCTCTGCAAAAAAATCGTTTTGTGTTGTTTTTTCCTTTCTTTTCTTTTTTTTCCGCCTTCTGTGATCCAAACTCTGTCTTCTTAAGTCTCTGTCCAACTGCTCTCTATTTCACTGGAAGTATGCATGCATGGCTGTCCGGCGCTACCACTGCGTGTTGATTTCCATCTGTCTCCAATCAGAGTGCTATTAAAATACACGCATACACACGCACACGCAGTCGCATACCACATGGACTGAGAGTATACTGTGTGTGGTTCGTCGGCTCACGTGTAAGCGTGCATTTATACAAACGTATGCAACAAACGCAGTTGGGACGATTACGTTCACAATTGCACCATACTGCACCTCCAAATGCGGCTAATTAACGCTGCTTGTCTTCACTTATTTGTTTGTTGCCGTGTTTCATTTCACCAAAATTACAGGGGCTTCGTGCTGAAACAGTTGGAGTAATTAGCATCAGCTGTCAGTGTTCTTCCACGTGTCTGTCTGTCTCTCTCTCTCTCTCTCTCTATCTCTCATATATTTTACATACTAGAGCGGTGCCCGTGGGGCCTCTACAGCGGTGCCCGTTACTTGGAACGATGCAAGTTGGAAATGAATGTCCCTCTCAGATATTATGTCTGTGTCCCTTTTATGCCCATATATGGAGTTCTTTGTCAGGCATGCCCAAATACTGTATGGAGTATAATGCAGACGTCAGAATTATGTCCAGATATGGACCCTGGGCAGGGGCCCTGTCCAGAGCCTGGGCAGAATCCTTTTTGGGGCGGTTCTGGACAACCGTTGGTCCGACGGACTCGGCACCGGCCACTCCACCCCTTGCGGTGGTGTGGAACGTGTGTCGAATTTGAAGTCGGTGGGGCGCACTGGGGTAATTTTCTATTTGAATTTTCTTCTCTTTTCGAACGGGCTCTTAATGTCTATCCGAAAGGCAAAGACCATTCACACATTATCTGCCCCGCCCGACTCCTGAAAGGACGGATGCTGCACTCATGGTAGGAGTTTATAACCACGTGAACTCTAGCGTCAACTATTCTGAGGCGACCATTATTGAGTCCTTTGGGACCAAACTAAGTAGAAAGAGTTTAACTTTATAAGCAATACAACAGTTTGGGCCTCATTCACTCGCCACTGATGCACAAACATCAGTGACATGCCACCTGACATACTGTAGCATAGCAGATGTGCAGCCTGCTGTATATACACATGTCATGGTGGCCACATGTTCCTAGCGTCATGATCTGGCAGCAGCAAGGACTCTACATGAAACAGGTTTGTGTCATTGTGCGTACAAGTAATCCGTCTGTCTAAGATCTTGCTAGTGAAACGACTTACAAGGCATATAACCTTTTGTTGTTTTTATTTAACCAGGTTCAGTCACTATTGAGAGTAAAAGTTGCATGGCCAAGACAGGCAGCAGCATAATTAAAAACGGTTGCAAGCAGAAAACATAAAAGGGGGACAGAATTCAAATAAATCACATTTCAAAAGAGATTTCCACAGTAGAAGTCAATTTGCTAAAACAGATATTTTTAACATTGTCATATTATGGAATCTGCTTGTATTTATTTAATTTAAGATTGGAAAAAGCATTTAGCAAAATGCACTAGCTTAGTCAACAGTCTAGGGCTCATTTGTCTTTTTCTGCTGCATATTCCACATTTGGAACTGAATCTGAACTGCACACACATGGCTGCAGCATCTCAAAACGGGCAGTATATATTGTATACATAAATAACAAACAATAAAATAAAGCAACTGACCTTGTTGAGGCAGCCTAGTCTCAAGACAGACTGTAGACTGAGACTCACGTCCAATTTCAAGGATAAAGAGGGCACTGCTATTCCTTTATTTGCCGATGGTTTCTCAGATTGGAGGCAGCCTGACATTAGATCTCAAAGGTATTTTGATGGACCATGATGGATCTAAATGAGGCCGAGTCAACTGTGCATGAGGGTTAACCATACACCCAGCGACGAGCCAATTCTTAAAGCGACGAGCCAATTCTCAATTTAATGTCCTGGCGGATCAAATCCAGTCTGTTTTGCCTGCATGGTTTACAACGGACATTAATATACTTGGCATCTTTGACAAACAAGAATGCAAAATAATACTGATACATTTCTCTGTCATGGTCCGCCTTTCTGTCTGTCTCTGTCTGTTGTTGTTTGGAAGTGAAGCGAGTGCAGACGGTCGCGTAGACGCATACGCTGCGTCATAACTGCGCAGGCTAACACAAATAGATCTACAAGCTACTCTGTTTTTACATGTTGATAGCTTGTAGATCTGTTCTATTTTTGCATGCCATGCAACAACCATCTACTATGAGTGCATAACTGAACGAATGAACAAAAACAAATAACTGAACGTGTTTTGGCGGAGTAAATAGTTATTATATTAGTATTTCTGCAGAGTAATTCGTTATACTACTCGTTACTGGAAAAAGTAATATTACAGTAATATGTAACTATTAACTGGGGGCCCAACACTGGTCGCGAATATGCTAAAAAAGGCAAATGAACTACACAAAAAAACCATACATTTTTTGCACGAGTGTGTGCAACGGTCCGGTGCACGAGTGTGCATGTGTGAGGGACACGTTGTGAGCTTGTAGATCTGCTATGTTTAGCATGCAACGTATACATTTAAAAGGACTTATACTGAATCTCTTGCCCACTAGTCCCTTCCTACGATGTTAGTCTAGTTTTTATTTGTTGACAAAATTGTCAATATTTAGTCTTAGTTTTACTATCATCGTAGCTTAGTATACATTTAGTTTCCGTTTAGTTCTCATCCGTTGGAAAAAGGTAGTCGACGAACACGTTTTGTCGTAGTATTAGTCGACGAAATCAACACTGGTACATTGCCTTGTTCAAGGTGACCTTCACCAATGGTCAACGTGTGTGTGTGTGTGTGTGTGTGTGTGTGGTATGTCTACTATAAGGGGCACTGGGGCAGCGCTGTGTGTGGCAGTGAGAGCAGCCTGCATCTTGAGTCTGTCTCTCCAGAAGACTGATGGAGGGAGTAATCAGATTGTGTCGTTTCCTCAGCAGATTAAACGAGCCGTTACTGAATGGCTTGACCAGCAACATGCCTGCAGGCCTTGCATGTGTATGTGAGCGAGTCGGGCCTCGTATGTGTGTGAGTGAGCGAGTCATTTAGCGTGATCGTACGTCTGTTCCTCGTGATCGAGCTTGTCAATTTTGACATGATGCTAAAATCACAACTGTATTATACCCGCAAGTCCAGGCGAAAGAACGCCACCGTTGCACTTTTTGTTGGCCTTTTATTATGCTACAATATCTTGCTTATTTGGCTGTCCACCGACTTGAATGGTAAACTTTGTCGTACTAACAGAAAAAAAAGAGTGACTTTCACTAGTTAGACTTGCTGTAGCATTATAGCTCATATAGAGCGTCGCAGTCCTGCCCCCTCAGAACGGAAGAGAAT
The DNA here is from genome assembly GCF_964188405.1 of Protomyctophum parallelum. Classification (NCBI taxonomy): domain Eukaryota; kingdom Metazoa; phylum Chordata; class Actinopteri; order Myctophiformes; family Myctophidae; genus Protomyctophum; species Protomyctophum parallelum. The sequence goes on along the minus strand of NC_139704.1, from coordinate 18,665,240 downwards.
TTCCCATTCATTTTTCCCATAGACATTTCAAAAAGTATTTTTTTAAAGCCCTCTAAGCCTCTGACAAAGCCAACTCGGCTCCTGACAAATCATGACAACAAACACAATGTTTTGGGGGCCGAACAAATAATTAGAAAGAAGAAAAACACCCTGCCATTTTTTTCTTCTTTCTAATTATTTGTTCAGCCCAAAATAAATTTGTTAGGAGCTGAGTTGGCTTTGTCCGAGTCTTACAAGTCTTTAAATAAATACTTTCTGAAACGTCTATGGAAAAATTAATGGGAAATTCTCTTCTGGTGACCTTCGTCGTTCTGAAAGGGGGCGGGACTGTGACGCTCTATATACAGTAGGTTCCTGATGGGAGGGGCGTGTCTCCTTGAACAATTATATATATATATATATTTATAGTTTTTCTCAGTCTTTTTGAATAGTTTTAGTCACCTGGAATGTTTCAGTCCCTTCCTAACATTTTAGTCTAGTTTTTATTTATCCACAAAATTGTCAATATACAGTACCGGTATTTAGTCTCAGTTTTAGTCATAGCTTAGCTTTCATTTAGTTTCCATTTAGTTTTTCTTTTGTTTAGACCAGTCATTAGTCCTACAACTACAACCCATCTCAAACCCTCACCCTAAACCAGGGGTCGGCAACCCAAGATGTTGAATGAGCCATTTTCGACCAAAAAAATTAATTCAAAATCTATCTGGAGCCGCAACATTTTTTTAGCCATAAAATGCTTATATAATGAAGACAAAAGGGCTGCAAGTGGATATTAGCCTATCTATCAAAATAAAAAGTGCGCTATGGTTTAACTTTCATTACGGGCCCGTTCGGAAATAGCGCACTGAGCGCACTGTGCAATGCAAACTAATATAGGCGAGTGCGCTCCCGGTGCGCATTTCCGAACGCAGTCAACGCACCCTCCATTATTATGCCATGTTTTTTGCATTGTGTTCTTACCCGTTTAATGTGATTTCTGTGTGTGGACATCGCTGGAGAGCTTCTCAACACTGGGCACGTAAAATGTCACTTTAATCTTCACACACAACTGCGCAGGCTCTCATCGGTGAGGCGTGTGCGGTATTTGGATTTAATGTAGTTCATGTTTGAGAATATCTGCTCACAACGTTACTCCACAAATACTCCAAATGCGAGTTTCTTCATGTTCACATAGTCTGGAAGAGCATTCCATGTTTTCCACACAAGTGTGTCGTGTTTTGGGAGGTTTACAATATCGGTATTTGCCTGTATGCTTAATCTGCAGTGACAAACTATCAAACAATAAAAAAGTAACGTTGAAAGACATTTCCAGGGAAAGCATGCTAAGTTTGCATGAATGAGAGAAAGAGGGCTGTTGCAGTCACAGAACTGCTGAAGAAAGCAGAAGGGAGCAAAGTCAGCAAACTATAACTTTTAAGAAGTGGATCGCAATCATCGCAGCTTTAAACTCCACCACTGCTGGCTGCTGCTATAGTTTCGTTGCAACACGGGAGATAATACAACGTCTATATGACTCCTTCATATACTGTAGTCACCGTCTGTGAACGGCTTGCCACGTTTTATTTATTGTTTGATAAGTTTGTCACTGCAGATTTAGCCATGGTGCGTCATGGCAACTGCAGCCTGTTTTATGCAATCGCTACATTTACATTGTAAACGTGTACATAAACATTCAGATTCCAAATATAAAGTACTCGCCACGTGTGCCACTGGTGTTAGAATGTTGCTGGTACAGCGATTAGCATTTCTGCATCCCGCGTTGTTTAATAAAAAGCATTTTTATCCGAGCTGTTATTTTGCCATTGGCTTTCAACTACGCGCCCCCAACCGGTGTGCAACTGTGGATTTCCCAACCCCGTTTGAGACAAGTAGCCGGGGCGCTCGGATAAAAATGCTTTTTATTAAACAACGCGGGATGCAGCAATGCTAATCACTGTACCAGCAAATTTCTAACCCCCGTGGCACATGTGGCGAGGACCTTATATTTGAAATCGGAATGTTTATATACACGTTTGGACTGCGATTGCGTAAAACAGGCTGCTGTTGCGTCATGGGATACTGCAGATTAAGCATACAGGCAATCCATCTTCTGCATTGGCTGTGAAGGCATAAGCGTCTGTCCACGAATTGTTAAATCCTCTGTTTTCGTCGGCTATCTTTCTTTTTCTCCCTGTAGATGTAGAAGCCATAGCGTAGCAGGCACCAGCCTCACACACGCACCGGTTTGTTTATAATAGTGTCAGGCGCGCAGCATGCGAGTGTGTCGCATGCTATGACGCGAATTTTAGTTGACATTATTGAAACTTAATATTTATTCTACACATTTTTACAAAATTGGGAAACTTAAGAATGTTTCTGTCACGTTTTGCCTCCTACAGAAACCATAAATGAAAAATAAAAATGTGAAAAAATAAACATTTATACATTTTCATCGATTTTTTTGTAATGCTACAGAGAGCCACCAGGGGAGTGCTCAAGAGCCGCATGCGGCTCTAGAGCCGCCGGTTGCCGACCCCTGCCCTAAACCTAACCTCCCACGGGGCAGCACACCTAAACCTAACCTTAAGCCATGTCTAACCAATGACTAGTCTAAACTAAGTATGCACCCCAGTGGACGAACATTTTTCGTTGTAGTTTTAGTCGACAAAATCAACACTGCCTTATGCTTGTTGTATATTGCCCTAAACAGGAGTTTGGATAGAGCGAGGCCCAGACTGATGTCTGGTCCATATGAGAGTGATTTGGGCCTGCCGTGCAGACTCGGGGAGGGTGGTTTGAAGCATTTCTTTTCTATGGGGGAATGTTTAGATTGTTGCCTCAAGTGACAAGGACAAAGCCATTAGGCTGTCCTATGAGGTGACACGCGGGTCAGTCAAGACAAGATCGGCCTTGAACGGGGATGGGGGTGGGGGATGGTGGGTGGCTGAGAACCACTGTATAAACAGACATGGCCCCGGCTATTACCAGTTGATCACCAGCATTCACCCTCACACAAAAACAATCGTACCGTTAACACAGGCGTTCTCCCTCTATTACACGCACGCACGCCTCCTCATCATACACACATTATAAGCCCCCAATGCGCTCACTTCTCTACTGACGACTCCTAAATGACACCGGGCGGTGGGGGGGGGGGCTCTTGACAAAGCCTCCAGTGTTTAATGGGGGGGGGGGGGGGGGGGGTTGGGGGGGGGGGGGCGATGCCAAGAAACTAACGGGGCGCCTGCCTGCACTGACGGACATTTCCCCCCCGGGCCCCAGACACGCATGCAGCGGCGCAGACAGGCCTATATGGCAGCAGAAACTTCCAGAGAGCCTCCGTCTCCAGATGTGGTGACGGAGGGCCAGCGGCCCCGGCGTCGTCATTCCTTCACCCCTGCACGGCCAACGGTTCTCCGTTTCACACCCCGCCCACCATGCTCGCTGCCTGGCCGCCGCCTCCCGGACCGGCCTGCAGTGTTGCCATGTTCGCTTATTATAAGCGACCATGGGCTTGTAACAAGCTACTTTAAAGTAGCTTGTAAATATTTGTAGTTGTGGCTTGTGTTTTTTTGGGGGGGCTTGTTTCTAAAGTGTAGTTGCTTATTTGGACTTGTTTCCTAATGTTGCGTTAGCCAGTGATTCTCACAGAGTGACATTTCCATGTCAAGGACCCCCAGATTAATGTATATGTCCAAGGACCCTACAACATCTAAACATATTTTGTGGCAGGGACCCCCATACCAGATTTGTGTTATATTTTCAAATAGCCTAGTCGCTTCTTTTGGGCTTGTTTTCATAGAACTGGTTGCTTATTTCTCTCACGCAATCTGGCAACACTGCAGGCAGGCGGTCTGTCGGTCACAACTTAATGTGGACCAAACCCTCTCTCTCTCTCTCCTATCACATGTCCTCTGATGTGGCACTGCACACTGCCACTTTAATCAACAACCCACACACTCGGGAGAGAGAAGGCATCCCTGGTGTGTGTGTGTGTGTGTCAGACAGGCAAAGGTAATCAGACCTGGGTGTCCCCCGGGGGGCTCTGAGCTGGAGGGGAGGATCTAGCTTTTGTTTTTACTACCAGCTCCGCTTTAAGCAGTCCCTCCGGAGGGGGCTAAAGCAAGAATGTGGCAAGGATTCACCCCATTGGTTGTGCTCGGCCCTCTTGAGGTCAGGGAGCGCTGTGTGTGTGTGTTTTTTTCTTTCTGTTTTCTTTCTTTTTTTTCTGTGCGCAGGTTTAATTTGGTCAGGGTGTGGGCTCAGTGGGTGCACTGGATTAGTAAGCTAGCTCTCCTGGTGTTGTGATAACTAGCAGTGTCTGCAGTGTTTAACTGGGCCCAGATGGATCTTGGTGAAAGAATGGGATCCCGTTACTCGTGCAGACACTTGGAGACACACACACACACACACACACACACACACACACACACACAACACACACACACCCCGAAATACCCTGGCTTAGAATGGCTTCTAAAAACCTAAACTCCCGCCTCCTCATCATCTAGTCTTAACCCCTCTGTGGATGAATGGCAAGTCAAAGTGACTTGATTGAAAAAGCCAGCGTGCAGATCGTGGTGAAGAAAAGTAATATGTGTCAAGCCTTTAACTGTTTTATTAATGGACTACACACTCGCAGTGTGCGTGCACACACACACACACACACACACACACACACACACACACTCAGGCACATTCTTGGGTGCACACATGGAGTGAGCAGACACAAACATATAGGGGGGAAAGCTTGGCTTCAGTCCACCGCCGGCTCGCTGGTGAAATGGATTTTGCTCATGCAGGGTCTTTTTATTAAAAAAGGGCCTCTCCTGGTGTGTTTCTGCGGCTAGTTACTCCCCCCACCTTATACACACACACACACACACTTTAGTTTACCCCCACCCTGCTCCTGATCTCGCTCCACATTTGGGAGCCATTAGCAGACTGAGCGTGAGGCTACTGTACACCCCCACACTTAATGTGCGAGGCCTGCCAGGGAATGGGCCCGGCTTATAATACATCAACTTACAGGTGTGTGTGTGTGTGCGTGTGTGCGTGCACGCGAAAGTTGATCCCCAAAAGAAAACAGTCCAGTTACCCCCCTCCCTTGTATGTGATTTATATATTTTCCATACAAACTTATTGTTCACTTGAGTCATGGTATTGCTTTGACCTGCAACCAAAGACCACTCTCTTCTCCCCCGACCCCCCCCCCCCCTCTCTCTCCCAACGAGAGACCCAACGAGTGTGCTTTTGTGAAACAAGCTACAAATAATCTGAAACCCTTTACTTACCCTGTACTTTTTGCTGGGAAAAAGTGCTCAAACTTTCTTCTTTCTTCCTTGATCTCCTTTCCCTTCTCCTTTCCTTTCTTTGTTTTCTTTGAAATATAACACGATGGGACTTAAGCACAAAAACCAAATTTCACGAATGTTTTTACTTGACGTGACAATAAAACTGATTCTGATTTAGTGTTGATTTCATCAACTATTACTATGACGACAAACTAAATCTAAACTAAATGAAATCTAAACTATGATTACTAAAACTAAGACTAAATATATTGACAATTTCGTCAGAAAATAAACACTAGACTAAAAGGAAGGGTGATTTTACACTTGCAGGTTGCATGCTGAAAATAGCAGATCTATAACACTGATCTACAGATCTATCGGCTATTTTCAGCAAGTGTAAAATCAGCCATTACAACGGCATCAAGGCCCGCCAAAATACATTTTGGGTCGACTAAATCAACTGTAGATTTAGTCGACTAAAATCGTATAATATTTAGTCGACTAAAACTAGTCTAAAACATTCCAGGTGACTAAAATGTGACTGAAACTGAATTAATATTCAAGATACTATGACTCAAACTAAAATCTAAAGATTTGCTCTCAAAATCAACACCGATTCCCTTCCCCCTCACCCAGGCGGAGTCGCCTTCTGACGGGCCAGAGGCGGGCTACGGCTCCTTCCACCAGCAGTACTGGCTGGACGGTCGCATCGTGGCAGTGGGCGTGGTCGACATCCTGCCCCACTGCGTGTCCTCGGTGTACCTGTACTACCACCCCGACTTCGCCTCGCTGTCCCTGGGCTCCTACTCTGCACTCAGGTCAGTGTTCTGTCTCTGGGCTCCTATACTCTGACCTCAGGTCAGTGTTCTGTCTCTGCACTCAGGTCAGTGTTCTGTCTCTGGGCTCCTATACTCTGACCTCAGGTCAGTGTTCGGTCGCCCTACTCCTCCTCCTCTCTCTGTTTCTGTAGGGCAGTGGTGTTTTCAACCGTTTTCATACCATGGTTTTATTTATTCTGCATTTGAGCCACAGAACCACCATTTGATGACATTTATAGCCTCAAGACTTAGAATATTTAGTCGTCGTTGGATAAGATTCCATTTCCATGCTTTATTGATGTTGGTACTATAGGCGAGATAACAGGCAAACGTTGATGAAAGTAACGATTCTTCTACATTCTCTAATTGTGTAGATTTCTTGTACATTTAAGTAATGCAGACTCTCTCTTGAGAGAGTCAAAATGAAACCAAATGGACCAGCAGGGGTCCATTTGGTTTCATTTTACGCTCTCAAGAGTTGAAGATCTATAAGGGTCCATTTGGTTACCAACTCTCCATCATTTAGCTGGGGACCACCTGGAACCCCCTCAACCTTGAGGAACCTTTGCGCCATGTTGTGAGCTTGTAGATCGGCTATTTTCACAGTTTGGGTCCAAGGCAAACGTCTTCATTTCTCTTTTGGATCTAGAGCTAAAAAGTTTATGAACCACTGCTGTGGAGAACGTGCAGATGATGATGCACGTTCTACAGTAGTAGTACTGGTTAAAAATGTTAGCCTATAATGAATGGCATGGCCAAAACAGGGACACCGGGGTTAATAGACATAGACATTTAGATCCTTGCATGGTGTAATGATAAGTAAGTACATTTAATTTTTATAATTTATGAAATATGATGGCTATTCACCAAATGGTTGTGGAGGTCGTGGTGCTATGCTATGTCGGGCAGATCCTGTTCTCCAGGGGTTTTCATAAATCATATTTATACTTAGGCTGTCTGCTGTCGTGAAAGTTTATAGTTATAGTTTCAACACCAAAGTAGTAGTAGTTGCTTCTGTGTTTATATTTGTGTTTCTCATAAGCGCACGTCCGTTGTCCTTCGAGTTTCACGGTCGTCTGCCGTCCAGCCTCTCCCATAACCTGACTCCACCAGCTGATGGCAGCAGTGAGTTCCTCCTCCTGGTCCCTCTGGGGCAAAGACAATGTACTCCGAGTCTCTGATCTAGAGAAAAACATCACTGAATATACCATAAAAAAGCGTTTTTTTTAATGAATGGTATTGATATTATGAATGGTGCTGCTGCTAGCGCAAACCTTCAAACAGCAGCTAATGGTCCCAGGGTAGATCTCTCCAGGGGGAGCCTATTATCGTTCTGCGCAATTGATGAAGACTAACTCCGCAAAACCATATCACAGATGACATCATCCTCCTGTTCATTGGATACAATTCCCACCACCTTTCTCAAAGAGGTCTTAGACGGTGTGATTGGAGATATCCTAAGAATTCAGGCGTCTTCCCAGACTCACTGAAGACTGCTGTAGTTAAGCCCCTTCTCAAGAAACACAATCTTGATCCCTCTGTTTTGGGTAACTATCGACCCATTTCAAATCTACCCTTTCTGGGCAAGGTTTTAGAAAAATGCATCTTTCATCAATTGGATGTGTTTCTACAGAACAATAATGTGCACAACAAATTCCAATCTGGCTTTAGGAAAGGTCACAGTACAGAAACAGCACTTGTAAAAGTAATGAATGATCTTAGGGCGTCTGCTGACAAGAAACATGTATCCGTTCTCTTACTTCTAGATCTAACGGCTGCATTTGACACGATTGATCATTCAATTTTAATACAGCGTCTGGAGCACTGGATAGGCCTGTCTGGTACGGCCCTGTCCTGGTTTTCCTCCTACCTATCAAATAGAAGTTACTTTGTCAATCTAGCCGAGTTTGACTCGAACAAACACGACATCAGTTCTGGTATTCCACAGGGCTCGATTCTTGGCCCTCTGCTTTTCTCCTTGTACATACTGCCATTGGGCGAACTCATTGCCAATCACAGTCAATTTTCATTTCTATGCTGATGATAACCAACTATATCTTTCTGTGGCTCCAGATGATCCCTGTGCTTTAGACCCGCTGGTTACCTGTCTGTCTAGCATCAAATGTTTCTCAACTTTCTCAAGCTAAATGAGGATAAGACAGAAGTTCTCATAATCGGTTCTAGTGAACAGAAAGAATCAATATTAAGCAGACTTGGCAACCTGACTGTAGAAAGTAACAGTACAGTAAAGAACCTGGGGGTTATTATTGATTCTGAATTGAATTTTAATTCACACATTAATCATGTTACCAAGATTGCCTTTTTTTTTTCTTTTTTTTTTTTAAGATATTTTTTTGCGGCTTACGCCTTTTATTGTTTTTTTTTTGAAGGGACAGACAGTAGGCTGACAGGAAACGGGAGAGAGATGGGGGAAGACATGCAGTAAAGGCCGTGTCGGGCTCGGGAGTCGAACCCGCGGCACACTGCGACTGGATTACCAGTCGGGTGCCCAGACGGTTACGCCACCGCCTGGGCCAAGATTGCCTTTTTTCACCTTAGAAATATTGCACGAATCAGAGCCTATGTGTCCTTGGACGATGCAAAAACCCTAATCCACGCCTTTGTTTTTTCTCGGCTTGATTACTGCAATGCACTTTTTTCAGGACTGCCTAAGAAAACAACTGACAGATTACAACTTGTCCAAATGCAGCAGCCAGAGTTTTAACTAGAACTAAGATGAGAGAACATATTACTCCAGTTTTGGCATCACTGCACTGGCTTCCGGTTGTTTTTAGGATTGATTTTAAAATTATTTTACTTGTCTATAAAGCTCTCAATGGTCTCGCACCTTCCTACCTACATGACTGCCTGCCTAAATATGTCCCAAACCGCCCCCCTAAGGTCTTCCACTGCTGGCCTGCTCGCTTTGCCTAAATAAATGGCAACTAAAAAGTTCGGGGAAGCAGCTTTTTGCTTCTACGGGCCGTCGGCATGGAACAAGCTCCCACTGTACCTTCGTCAGGCAGCCTCTGTAGACATTTTTAAAGCTCAGCTCAAGACCCACTTCTACAACATTGCTTTTAACTCCCATCTCTGCTGTTTTTGCCCCCTTTTCATTTGTCCTCTTTTTAACCCTTCAGTCTCTCTGACTCCTTCCCTCCTTCCCCTTGCCCCTCCCCCTTGCCCCTGGCCCTCTTAAAAGTATTTTCCTTAGAACAGTACACAGCGAGCGCACCATACCGTAGGTCAGGGGCGAATTCCTCGCTCGTCTGTCTTGATTGGCCGAGGCAGTGTAGCGTTTGTGGTTCGGCCGACGACAGTGCTGTCTGCCCTGGGATGAAATATAAGAGATCACACACACACACACACACACACACACACTCCCACAGCGTATATACACACACATACAGTACATCTGGTGTTTCCTGTAAAATGTAACCCAATAATGTGAGAAAGAGCCTTTTTTTAAATATTTCTGCACAGATGTGAGACTGGGTGATCTCAGTCGGCTTCAGTGTTGGTGGTGTGTACAGGTGTGTGTGTAACGTTTGTGAGCGTAGGGGAAGCCAAACGCATAGTGTGTGTGTGTGCGCGTGTGTGTGCGTGTGTATTCGTGCACATCCACAAAGGTGCAAGTGAGTCCCAGCAGTTGGGATAAGACGGACTCCCCCTCGTAACAGAGGCAGAGAGAACACCCTGCACATCATAAACACACATTTTCCCGTCTCTCTTTATTATTCCAAGAGTCTGGCTCCCAAAAGCAACACAAGAGAGCTCACTGTGCGGGACGGAGGGAAGGGTCTTCAGAAACGCCGGCCAGCGGGGCTTAAGTCCTCCCGCCTGTTTACAGACGCCGGAGCCGCAGGCTCTTTGATCAGGCCCTGGACACTCCCTGTCCTGATACTGCGGCGGTGGTGGTGTGGTCCTGGAGAGCACACCACCACCGTCCGCTACTTCAAGGCCGACATCACATAACGCAGTGGCTGTTCAGTAGACACTTCAATCCAAGGCACGTCACACAGGCACAGTCAAATCCAAACTCTGAGAATGTAGAAATGTGTCCAAATCGTTGTATACTCTCAATGTTAAGGATTTTACTGTGCAGGGCTTGACATTAAGGCTTGTCCTGTTGTCCGGGACAAGTAATACATCTTTCCGGACAAGTACATTACATTTGTTCTTGTCTGTTGGACGAGTGACTCTTGGTTTCACTTTCTGTGGTGCTCTTAGCACACTATTTGGAAAGCCAGACAATAATGCCAGACAATAATCACCATTCCAATATTGTTAATAGCCATAGAATGTCTGTGATCGTACATACTGTACATTTCATGTATTCCAAATACACAGCCATAGATCAGTCCTATCCGTGCACGGTTAGCAGGCTGACCACGTCGGCAGAAAGGAGTGAGTGAAAGTGTGAGAGGTCATCTGGTAGCAGAAAGGAGTGAGTGAAAGTGTGAGAGGTCATCTGGTAGCGTTGTCTTACGCCACTTATTTACGACGGGCACCTTACCCTCTCCTACGCACCTGTCGCCTGTAGGTGTGCAAAAGCCTTGCTTTTTATATGCCCGTTTTATACTTGCCTGATGAAGGTCTGAATAAATCTAACTCAAGTGAAGACAGTGTGCAGGATTATTTTTTTCTCTACTTCTCAGTTCTAGTTATCCGACGCACCTGTCCATTGCAGGTGTGCAGAAGGACTTTTTCTTGAAATCCTTTTACTGGGCTACGCAGCATACCGGCGGGGGCTGTCACTGTTTGGTGTGGGAATAATGGCTCCTCCCGCCGCAGAGTGCCATGGAGATCTTTGAATATATATTCTTTCACAGCGAACGTTTTTTAAGCCATTCAGGACGGGAATCCTTTGTTGTGTTTTTAAGCATTATTTTAAACTTTAGCTATTGAAAAATAGCAGATCTACAAACTTGAAAATGTGGTGCAAATCTATGAATATATATTCAGACTGAACGTTTTTATCTTTGCTTCTATACAACATATTTTCAGATGGGGGTCAGATAATTCTGGGGGTCCTTGACATGAAAAAGGTTGAGCACCACTGACATAGAAACAGGTTTGTCAGAAGACATTTCAGTCTGCCCGACACCAACATTCTACTGCCCATAAGGTATGAGCAGCATGTGATACTGCAGTGAGAACAGCAGAGGGAGGTGTTGAGGAACTGCTTATGAGGTCGTTGGAGACAGTGTAGTAAAGACCAAGCCTTTTCAGCTCCAGACCCAAGAGAGACATTATAGACGTGTGCCGGGGACACTACTAAACTAGTGAAAGTAGCAGCTCTACAAGCTCTCAACACTATTTACATTGCTACTTAAACTTTTTTTGTAATTGAAATTAGATTTGTTTTTATTGTATTTATTAAATACTTTAGAAAAATGTTTGAATTGTTTTAAATTTTTGTTGCTTTTTGCCACTAATGATAGTCCGGCAGCCGAGGTGGACGGGTGGGACATTTTGTATATAGTCTTTTTTATTGGCCTAAAATATTATCTACCGGACTATAAGCCGCACCTGAATATAAGCCGCACCAGCTAAATTTAGGGAAAAAACCAAATGTGTACATATACAAGCCACACTGGACTATAAGCCACATAGAGGCCATAGCCGGCCATAGAGATGGATTGATTAGGTCCCCTAGTGGCCGTTAGCTGTAATAATCCATAGATTAGCCGCACCGCAGGGTTGAAATCATGGGGAAAAAGTAGCGGCTTATAGTCCGGAAATTACGGTATATATGAATCCACTTTCTGACTGGCTGTTAGTATTGGGCGGGACATGGCCAAAACATTTCCGGGGGTCCCCAGCCAAAAACGTTGACAACCCCTGGTGTAGAGAGGCCCAGAGCACAGGAGGGGTGCAGCATGGGGCATAAAGAGATGTCTCTGAGACACTGCCGTTCAGCGTGGGGCATAAAGAGATGTCTCTGAGACACTGGTGTTCAGCGTGGGGCATAAATGGATGTCTCTGAGACACTGCCGTTCAGCGTGGGGCATAAATGGATGTCTCTGAGACACTGCCGTTCAGTGTGGGGCATAAATGGATGTCTCTGAGACACTGCCGTTCAGCGTGGGGCATAAATGGATGTCTCTGAGACACTGGTGTTCAAAGACACCAGCTGCTGTCCAGCAGGGGGGGGGGGGGGGGTGTGTGTGTGTGTGTGTGTGTGTGTGTGTGTGTGTGTGTGTAATACCCACAATGTGATTAACCCATTTAGATCACATCTAGACGCATCTGTGTCAACTTATAGCTTTTAACCATTATTTTAAACTTAGCTGTTGAGTGAAAATGAGTGAAAATGTTTGAATATATATATATAAAAAACGACATATAAACAATTAAACATACGTTTATCAAGGATTTAGAAGACATTTTATAGAATCTGATCGATGCCGGGCTTAATGGGTTAATATGATTTACTGATCTATCCGGATTTAAATATATTTTCTACAGATACCCTTATTTTGCTATTACACTAAGTTTTATTGTGACTGCTAAATGGTCTTTCTAAAATGTCTGTGTTGATGCCTTCGTCACACACTACTGCGTGTGGCTACTGATTCAGTGAATCATCTTTTCTAGAATGTAATGTTTTCGTCGAAGATGTTCAGAAAACCTGCGCGGCGTGCACTATTGCATGTGTGACGTACATTGCTTTTGTGCGTGTGTGCATGTGTGTGCGTGTGCACGGCTGTGCACGCACATCAGTATGAGCCGAGCGGAGGGCTTGATAATTGGCTTGTGTTGGAGTGTCAGAAGGCTGAAGAGGGGATAATGGCAGACTCAAGCTGCTGCCAAGGGGGGTGGGGAGTGTGAAGGGAGGGAGGGAGGGCTGCGGAGGAGGAGGTGGTGGGGGGGGGGGCTTTTTGTGAATGGGGTGCCCTCACCTCTCCTGATCCCTCCCCATTCAGGGCCCGGTTGGCCCTTTGTGGAGAGGGATGGGAACCCAGGAACCTGGCAGCAAGTGGGTGACCTTCTAGCACCTCAACTCCAGCAGCCTCTCTCTCTCCCCTCCCCGCCCCCCTCTTTTTCTTCACCCTCCTCCTTTATATTCTCCTCCCACTCTCTCCACTCTCTCCCCGACCTTGGGTCCGGGCTTTGTCCAGCGTCGTATTTTTCAGTGCATCCATTTTATTTAGGACCCCTTTCTCCCTCTCTCTCTTCTAGTTTTTTCTTCTTCTTCTTTAAAATAAAATACAAAATAAAAAAGGGAATCCCCCCCTCCCTCCACACCCTACTTCATTTGATTGGGTGAAAGACAGAGGGGCTGGAAGGAAGGGTGAAACAAAAGCAGAGAAGAAAGAGGAGTTGGAATCTAGTTATGGAATGGTGAAGGAAATGGCAGAGGGAGAATGTGAAAATGGGCTTCAGCCAGGGGGATAAAGAAGGGATGCAATTAAGGAAGGCTCTATTGGGGAGAAGACATTTACTGTATTTGAGGATGCTGTGTAAATCTCCCTGAGTTCTAAGTCTTTATTTTAACACGCCTTCTCTCTTGCCACCTTCTTGTTCTTGCTCTGGGACTCAATGCCTATAGAGAGAAACGCTTGTTTTTGTGCAATCGAATGGGAACAGGAAAAGCAGCTTTTTTTTATTTATTAGTGTGGCCATTTACTTCCTTTTAGCCATGGACCCTAGTAGTTTGATCTGAGACACATTCATCACTGCCATGATTAATTTATATCCTGGTGTGACACATCAAAGACCAAATACATTTGATTGGAGGACATTTGTTTGTTTGTTAACTAGTGCTGTTCCAATATTTAATTTACTAGAACAGCGCCCGTTGGGGGGGGGGGGGGGGGTGATCATGTGTGATCAATAATGGCTAATAAAGGGGCGTGGTCGCGTATCATTGTGATGTCAGAACCTCATTGTGATGTCAGAACAGGCCAGCTCCATATATGGAGATCTAGGGTTGATCAGTGCCCGTTGGGTGGGTGTTCAGGTGTGATTTTGATGTCGGAACAGGCCAGCTCCATATATGGAGATCTAGGGGTGATCTGGATTTGGGCCCAGTCCGGAGCCCGGGCAGAGGCTTTCGTTCTTTTTCTGGACAACCGGTGCTCCGACGGACTTGACACCAGGCACTGCACTCCCTGTGGGGTTTGGAACATGTGTGTCGAATTTGAATTCGGTGGAGCGAACGGTTGTGTGGATGGAACACAGACGTGTTGCATTTATATTGGGATGTTTTCAAATATTCTATGGCAGACCTTTGTTGATCCCGTGAGGTAAATTCAGTTGTCATGGCAGTACCACAGTATGAAACGCAGCACAGATGACAGGAAAGAAGAGAAGAAAATCGATGCAACAAAAAATGTAAAAGGAAGAAAGATGAATGAATGGTACGATGAATATGGTATCAAAATCCAAAGAATTATGGAATGGTGAAGGACATTAAATTAAGGTTGAGTGTTCTTACTTGGACGGACCTCTGCCTGGATTTCCTTGTGTGATCCAATAACAGGTGTGTGTGTGTGTGTGTGTGTGTGTGTGTGTGTGTGTGTGTGTGTGTGTGTGTGTGTGTGTGTGTGTGTGTGTGTGT